>NW_026286167.1:0-1349 GCF_023373465.1 Oncorhynchus keta | reverse complement strand
CGCTACACCCTCTATAACATCTGATAAATATGTGTATGTGACAAATAACATTTTATTGTATTTTGATTTTGACCATATTTTTTGTGTTTGAAAATATGAATGTGAATAGAACCTAATAATATTCCATGTAAACCTTTAGTAGTACCATCATATCTAAACTTTATAAATGGAGCCCCTTCCCTTTTACATGAAAGCTATCTAAAGAGCACCTCAAGTACCATTTGGGGAGAAACATATTCAGACAACCAAAACCACAATATAACATAGCAATTTTTCACTTATGCTATACCCCACCCAACTCCCTACCTCTTCCTCTCGCTCCCCCCGCTCTCTAACAAATGACAACATGATATGGAGATCAGCCCTGTGCTGAAATGTGCAGATTCAGCACAACACATTCACTCACTAATAAATCACACAATATGGCAGCTCTTCGGCCTCTATCTGCCCAGAAAAAGAAAAATAGGCGAGGAGATATGCGCATACATGCATACCATATAAGGACGCCACCTTGTTTCATGTAATTTAACAGACACGACATCTGTAGGTATCATCAGAACGCCACCCAATATGGCCGACCAGATGGTAGTGGCGCTCCAGCGAACAGCTCGGGTTGAACGCTTTTGCTACCTGTCTCGTGTTGTCCAGAGAGGCTCATGGGAAAGTGGAAGTGCTGTCTGTCACTCTGGGGACCAGGCCACCCGTGCCAGTGTTGCGGGGGTGTTCCAAAGCAGCAGGAAGTATACAGAGAGGACAACAGCCAACAGATGCTAAATGCCAAGCGGCGGGTGGCTCTTTCTCCAAGATAAATAGATGCAGAGCAGTGTTGCCAACCAGAACAATGTTAGCTGTGACGTGAAGACCTGTAGCCTCCACATATTTGAAGAAAGTAGGCAGAGAGCAGTGTCATATGTGTTTGAGAGAGATATACAGTATGTATATATACATAATATGACATTTGTAATGTCTTTATTCTTTTGGAACTTCTTTGAGTGTAATTTCTTTGAGTTTACTGTTCATTTTTATTGTTTATTTCACTTTTGTATATTATCTACTTCACTTGCTTTGGCAATGTTAACATGTTTCCCATGCCAATAAAGCCCCTTGAATTGAATTGAATTGATACAGAAAGAAAGCAAGGAAAAACAATATGACATTGACAGCATTGGCAGATAATCAGTTTTGATAGACAGTAAATGGTTAAATTTATGAGTAACTATCCTTACAAATAAGCAGCCACAAGCAGCCACAAGTAAACAGCCACAAGTAAGGAAGCAAGGAAGTAACGAAGCAAATACAGTTACAGTTAAATGTGAAAGGTTTAACAGCATTTCATGAGGAAGACACCC
>NW_026286166.1:97500-108194 GCF_023373465.1 Oncorhynchus keta | reverse complement strand
CTCTCTCCTCCTCTCTCCTCATCTCCTCATCTCTCCTCCTCTCTCCTCCTCCTCTAGATTACCTGCTGTCCAACAACCCGTCAACTTCCCATCATATAACCTGCTGTTCTCCATCATCTGTGTTCTCCTCATCTCTCTCCTCTCTCTCTCCTCCTCTCTCCCTCATCTCTCCTCCTCCTCTAGATTACCTGCTGTCCAACAACCCGTCAGCTCCTCCCCATCATATAACTGTGTTCTCCTCCTCTCCTCTCTCCTCATCTCTCTCCTCTCTCCTCCTCTCTCCTCCTCTCTCCTCCTCTCTCCTCCTCTCTCCTCTCTCCTCCTCTCTCCTCATCTCTCCTCCTCCTCTAGATTACCTGCTGTCCAACAACCACGCTCAACTCCATCATATAACTGTGTTCTCCTCCTCTCTCCTCCTCTCTCCTCCTCTCCCTCTCTCTCCTCCTCTCTCCTCCTCTCTCCTCCTCCTCTAGATTACCTGCTGTCCAACAACCACGTCAACTCCCATCATATAACTGTGTTCTCCTCCTCTCTCCTCCTCTCTCCTCTCTCTCATCTCTCCTCATCTCTCCTCCTCTCTCCTCCTCTCTCCTCCTCTCTCTCTCATCTCTCCTCCTCCTCTAGATTACCTGCTGTCCAACAACCACGCTCAACTCCTCCCATCATATAACTGTGTTCTCCTCCTCTCTCCTCTCTCCTCATCTCTCCCTCTCTCCTCCTCTCTCCTCCTCTCTCCTCCTCTCTCCTCCTCTCTCCTCTCTCCTCTCTCTCCTCATCTCTCTCCTCCTCCTCTAGATTACCTGCTGTCCAACAACCACGCAACTCCCATCATATAACTGTGTTCTCCTCATCTCTCCTCATCTCTCCTCCTCTCTCCTCCTCTCTCCTCCTCTCTCCTCATCTCTCCTCCTCCTCTAGATTACCTGCTGTCCAACAACCACGTCAACTCCCATCATATAACTGTGTTCTCCTCATCTCTCCTCCTCTCTCCTCCTCTCTCCTCCTCTCTCCTCCTCCTCTAGATTACCTGCTGTCCAACAACCACGTCAACTCCCATCATATAACTGTGTTCTCCTCATCTCTCCTCCTCTCTCCTCCTCTCTCCTCCTCTCTCCTCATCTCTCTCCTCCTCTCTCCTCCTCTCTCTCCTCTCTCCTCCTCCTCTAGATTACCTGCTGTCCAACAACCACGTCAACTCCCATCATATAACTGTGTTCTCCTCCTCTCTCCTCCTCTCTCCTCCTCTCTCCTCTCTCCTCCTCTCTCCTCCTCTCTCCTCCTCCTCTAGATTACCTGCTGTCCAACAACCACGTCAACTCCCATCATATAACTGTGTTCTCCTCCTCTCCTCCTCTCTCCTCCTCTCTCCTCCTCTCTCCTCCTCTCTCCTCCTCTCTCCTCCTCCTCTAGATTACCTGCTGTCCAACAACCACGTCAACTCCATCATCGTTCACAAGTTTGACTTCTCAGACGAGGAGATCATGGCCTATTACATCTCCTTCCTGAAGACCCTGTCACTCAAACTGAACAACCACACCGTGCACTTCTTCTATAACGAGGTGAGGTGACTGGGGGGCTGGACAACCACACCGGAGGTGAGGGGGGACTGGGGGGCTGGACAACCACACCGTGCACTTCTTCTATAACGAGGTGAGGGTGGGGGCTGGACAAACCACACCGTGCACTGGGGGGGGGACTGGACAAACCACACCGTGCACTTCTTCTATAACGAGGTGGGGGGACTGGGGGGCTGGACAACCACACCGTGCACTTCTTCTATAACGAGGTGGGGGGTGGGGGGGGGTGCACTTCTTCTATAACGAGGTGGGGAACTGGACAACCACACCGTGCACTTCTTCTATAACGAGGTGAGGGGTGGGGGACTGGGGGGCTGGACAACCACACCGTGCACTTCTTCTATAACGAGGTGAGGGGTGGGGGGACTGGGGGGCTGGACAACCACACCGTGCACTTCTTCTATAACGAGGTGGGGGGCTGGACAACCACACCGTGCACTTCTTCTATAACGAGGTGGGGGGGAACTGGACAACCACACCGTGCACTTCTTCTATAACGAGGTGAGGGGTGGGGGGACTGGGGGGCTGGACAACCACACCGTGCACTTCTTCTATAACGAGGTGAGGGGTGGGGGGACTGGGGGGCTGGACAACCACACCGTGCACTTCTTCTATAACGAGGTGGGGGGCTGGACAACCACACCGTGCACTTCTTCTATAACGAGGTGAGGGTGGGTGGGGGGCTGGACAACCACACCGTGCACTTCTTCTATAACGAGGTGAGGGGGGGACTGGACAACCACACCGTGCACTTCTTCTATAACGAGGTGAGGGGTGGGGGGACTGGGGGGCTGGACAACCACACCGTGCACTTCTTCTATAACGAGGTGAGGGGTGGGGGGGACTGGGGGCTGGACAACCACACCGTGCACTTCTTCTATAACGAGGTGAGGGGCGGGGGGGGCTGGACAACCACACCGTACACTTCTTCTATAACGAGGTGAGGGGGGCTGGACAACCACACCGTCCACTTCTTCTATAACGAGGTGAGGGGTGGGGGGGGACTGGACAACCACACCGTGCACTTCTTCTATAACGAGGTGAGGGGCGGGGGGGGGCTGGACAACCACACCGTACACTTCTTCTATAACGAGGTGAGGGGGCTGGACAACCACACCGTCCACTTCTTCTATAACGAGGTGAGGGGTGGGGGGGGACTGGACAACCACACCGTGCACTTCTTCTATAACGAGGTGAGGGGTGGGGGACTGGGGGGCTGGACAACCACACCGTACACTTCTTCTATAACGAGGTGAGGGGGGCTGGACAACCACACCGTCCACTTCTTCTATAACGAGGTGAGGGGTGGGGGGGGACTGGACAACCACACCGTGCACTTCTTCTATAACGAGGTGAGGGGTGGGGGGGACTGGGGGGCTGGACAACCACACCGTACACTTCTTCTATAACGAGGTGAGGGGGGGACTGGACAACTACCAACTACCGCCCTATATCTGGAATGAGGGGCCATAATGTAGTGTCCTATATCTGGAATGAGGGGCCATAATGTAGTGCCCTATATCTGGAATGAGGGGCCATAATGTAGGGCCCTATATCTGGAATGAGGGGCCATAATGTAGTGCCCTATATCTGGAATGAGGGGCCATAATGTAGTGCCCTATATCTGGAATGAGGGGCCATAATGTAGTGCCCTATATCTGGAATGAGGGACCATAATGTAGTGCCCTATATCTGGAATGAGGGCCATAATGTAGTGCCCTATATCTGGAATGAGGGGCCATAATGTAGTGCCCTATATCTGGAATGAGGGGCCATAATGTAGTGCCCTATATCTGGAATGAGGGACCATAATGTAGTGCCCTATATCTGGAATGAGGGGCCATAATGTAGTGCCCTATATAGGTAATGAGGGGCCATAATGTAGGGCCCTATATCTGGAATGAGGGGCCATAATGTAGTGCCCTATATCTAGAATGAGGGGCCATAATGTAGTGCCCTATATCTGGAATGAGGGGCCATAATGTAGTGCCCTATATAGGTAATGAGGGGCCATAATGTAGGGCCCTATATCTGGAACGAGGGGCCATAATGTAGTGCCCTATAGAGAATGAGGGGCCATAATGTAGTGCCCTATATAGGTAATGAGGGGCCATAATGTAGTGCCCTATATCTGGAATGAGGGCCATAATGTAGGGCCCTATATAGGTAATGAGGGGCCATAATGTAGTGCCCTATATCTGGAATGAGGGGCCATAATGTAGTGCCCTATATCTGGAATGAGGGGCCATAATGTAGTGCCCTATATCTGGAATGAGGGGCCATAATGTAGTGCCCTATATAGGGAATGAGGGCCATAATGTAGTGCCCTATATCTGGAATGAGGGGCCATAATGTAGTGCCCTATATCTGGAATGAGGGGCCATAATGTAGTGCCCTATATCTGGAATGAGGGGCCATAATGTAGTGCCCTATATCTGGAATGAGGGCCATAATGTAGTGCCCTATATCTGGAATGAGGGACCATAATGTAGTGCCCTATATCTGGAATGAGGGGCCATAATGTAGTGCCCTATATCGGGAATGAGGGCCATAATGTAGTGCCCTATAGGGAATGAGGGGCCACAATGTAGGGGCCCTATATAGGGAATGAGGGGCCATAATGTAGTGCCCTATATCTGGAATGAGGGGCCATAATGTAGTGCCCTATATCTGGAATGAGGGGGCCACAATGTAGGGCCCTATATAGGGAATGAGGGGCCATAATGTAGTGCCCTATATCTGGAATGAGGGCCATAATGTAGTGCCCTATATCTGGAATGAGGGCCACAATGTAGGGCCCTATATAGGGAATGAGGGGCCACAATGTAGGGCCCTATATAGGGAATGAGGGGCCATAATGTAGTGCCCTATAGGTAATGAGGGGCCATAATGTAGGGCCCTATATCGGGAATGAGGGACCGTAATGTAGGGCCCTATATAGGGAATGAGGGGCCATAATGTAGGGCCCTATATAGGGAATGAGGGACCATAATGTAGTGCCCTATATAGGGAATGAGGGACCGTAATGTAGGGCCCTATATAGGAAAGAGCGACCATAATGTCATTCCCTATATAGTGAATGAGGGACCGTAATGTAGGGCCCTCTATAGGGAATGAGGGGCCATAATGTAGGGCCCTATATAGGGCACGAGGGGCCTTTTGGGACACGACCTTTGCGATTGACCTTTGTTTTTCAGCACTCGACCTTTGGCTTCTGTGTATGGGGTAAAGTTATTGGTGTACTGTCGATGGTAGCTCCTCTCTTCGCCCAATTCCCCCTCTCTTCCTGAAGTGTGCACTTGACCATTTGCCCGTCGTGGATTTAAAAGCATCGGATGGAGTTTCCCTCCCATTTTGTTAAATCCACGATGGGAAGTGTACAATGGTACACTTTTGGGGAGGGAAGTGGATATTTGGGGCTTCAAGCCTTGGAATCTGGGCTTAATACTCCTCTGTTCCTGTGACCTCTCTAGCTGATCCATGACGTTTAACTTCTGACCCTGGCTGTGATTGGCTGGAGGTCTCAGGAACCCCAAAGAGATCAGCTGCCTGTAGACCTGCTATAACAACCGGCCACCTAATGCCTGCTGAACGAACACTAGGTTTTAATCCTACGTTGTATTAAGTCACTACAGTATGTTGAAGTAGGCTGGGAAAGTGCTTGAACTTCCCCCAAAAAAAATAACAGGATTCCAGGTTTCCTGCTTATTCCATTCTGTTTCCAGCTATCTGAAGTTCTGTGAATCTAGCTGCTACTAGAATTAGAAGCAGGGTAAGCCCTATAACTAACTACAGCACGTTGCCCTATAACTAACTACAGCACGTTGCCCTATAACTAACTACAGCACGCTGCCCTATAACTAACTACAGCACGTTGCCCTATAACTAACTACAGCACGTTGCCCTATAACTAACTACAGCACGTTGCCCTATAACTAACTACAGCACGTTGCCCTATAACTAACTACAGCACGTTGCCCTATAACTAACTACAGCACGTTGCCCTATAACTAACTACAGCACGTTGCCCTATAACTAACTACAGCACGTTGCCCTATAACTAACTACAGCACGTTGCCCTGTAACTAACTACAGCACGTTGCCCTGTAACTAACGACAGCACGTTGCCCTATAACTAACTACAGCACGCTGCCCTATAACTAACTACAGCACGTTGCCCTATAACTAACTACAGCACGTTGCCCTATAACTACAGCACGCTGCCCTATAACTAACTACAGCACCTTGCCCTATAACTAACTACAGCAACTTGCCCTATAACTAACTACAGCACGTTGCCCTATAACTAACTACAGCACGTTGCCTTTAACTAACTACAACATGCTGCCCTATAACTAACTACAGCATGTTGGTAAGGGCCTAGTCCCTAGGAGGTAAGGGTTAAGGGCCAAGTCCCTAGGAGGTAAGGGTTAAGGGCCAAGTCCCTAGGAGGTAGGGTTAAGGGCCAAGTCCCCTAGGAGGTAAGGGTTAAGGGCCAAGTCCCCTAGGAGGTAAGGGTTAAGGGCCAAGTCCCCTAGGAGGTAAGGGTTAAGGGCCAAGTCCCCTAGGAGGTAAGGGTTAAGGGCCAAGTCCCTAGGAGGTAACTGGTAAGGGCCAAGTCCCCTAGGAGGTAACTGGTAAGGGCCAAGTCCCCTAGGAGGTAAGGGTTAAGGGCCAAGTCCCTAGGAGGTAAGGGTTAAGGGCCAAGTCCCTAGGAGGTAAGGGTTAAGGGCCAAGTCCCCTAGGAGGTAAGGGTTAAGGGCCAAGTCCCTAGGAGGTAAGGGTTAAGGGCCAAGTCCCCTAGGAGGTAACTGGTAAGGGCCAAGTCCCCTAGGAGGTAACTGGTAAGGGCCAAGTCCCTAGGAGGTAAGGGTTAAGGGCCAAGTCCCCTAGGAGGTAAGGGTTAAGGGCCTAGTCCCCTAGGAGGTAAGGGTTAAGGGCCTAGTGCCCTAGGAGGTAATGGGTAAGGGCCTAGTCCCTAGGTAGTAGTGGTTAAGGGCCTAGTCCCTAGGGGGTAGGGGTAGGGCCTAGTCCCCTAGGGGGTAACGGGTAAGGTCTAGTCCCTAGGTAGTAGTGGTTAAGGGCCTAGTCCCTAGGGGGTAGGGGTAAGGGCCTAGTCCCTAGGTAGTAGTGGTTAAGGGCCTAGTCCCCTAGGGGTAAGGGGCTAGGGGTCTCTGGTAGTGTGGTCTCTCTGTGCCCAACAGTGGTGCGGTGCTGAGCTCACTGGCGCCCCCTCTCTGTCTCCCAACACACAGCACACTAATGATTTTGCCCTGTACACCGAGGCCATTAAGTTCTTCAACCACCCAGAGAGCATGGTCCGTATCGCAGTCAGAACCATCACACTGAACGTCTACAAGGGTGAGTCACACACACACACACACACACACACACACACACACACACACACACACACACACACACACACACACACACACACACACACACACAGCAGCTACTAGGGGCTGAAACCCCTGGGTGCTCGGAGCCCTGGGTGCTCGGGGCTCTGGGTGCTCGGGGCCCTGGGTGCTCAGGGCCCTTGGTGCTCAGGGCCCTGTCTGTCTGTCTGTCTGTCTGTCTGTCTGTCTGTCTGTCTGTCTGTCTGTCTGTCTGTTCACATTTAACCAGAGTCTGTCTGTCTGTTCACATTTAGCTGTGTGGGTCATGTAGCTGTGTGGGTCATGTAGCTGTGTGGGTTATGTAGCTGTGTGGGTTATATGTAGTTGTGTGGGTTGTGTAGCTGTGTGGGTTATATGTAGTTGTGTGGGTTATATGTAGCTGTGTGGGTTATATGTAGCTGTGTGGGTTATATGTAGCTGTGTGAGTTATATGTAGCTGTGTGAGTTATATGTAGCTGTGTGGGTTATATGTAGCTGTGTGGGTTATATGTAGCTGTGTGGGTTGTGTGGGTTGTGTAGCTGTGTGGGTTGTGTAGCTGTGTGGGTTGTGTGTAGCTGTGTGGGTTGTGTGTAGCTGTGTGGGTTGTGTGTAGCTGTGTGGGTTATGTGTAGCTGTGTGGGTTATGTAGCTGTGTGGGTTATATGTAGCTGTGCTTTACTGTTTAGTCCTGTTAGACACTACACAGCTACCTGACTACCCAGGAGTCTGTTAGACACTACACAGCTACCTGACTACCCAGGAGTCTGTTAGATACTACACAGCTACCTGACTACCCAGGAGTCTGTTAGATACTACACAGCTACCTGACTACCCAGGAGCCCTGCTGTTAGACACTACACAGCTACCTGACTACCCAGGAGCCCTGCTGTTAGACACTACACAGCTACCTGACTACCCAGGAGCCCTGCTGTTAGACACTACACAGCTACCTGACTACCCAGGAGTCTGTTAGACACTACACAGCTACCTGACTACCCATGAGTCTGTTAGACACTACACAGCTACCTGACTACCCAGGAGCCTCTTAGACACTACACAGCTACCTGACTACCCAGGAGCCTCTTAGACACTACACAGGTACCTGACTACCCAGGAGCCTCTTAGACACTACACAGCTACCTGACGACCGTTAACCTTGTGTATGCTCTCTCCCTCCCCTCCCTCTCACCATCCCGTATCCCTTCCCTCCCTCTTCCTCCTCTCTCTCCTCTTCCTCCTCCTCTCTCCTCTTCCTCCTCTCTCTCCTCTTCCTCCTCTCTCTCCTCTCCCTCCTCTTCCTCCTCTCCCTCCTCTTCCTCCTCTCTCTCTCCTCTCCCTCCTCTCCCTCCTCTCTCCCCCTCCTCTTCCTCCTCTCTCTCATCTCCCTCCTCTCTCTCCCTCCTCTTCCTCCTCTCTCTCCTCTCCCTCCTCTCTCTCCCTCCTCTTCCTCCTCTTCTCTCCCTCTCCCTCCTCTCCCTCCTCTTCCTCCTCTCTCTCTCTCTCCTCTTCCTCCTCTCCTCTTCTCTCCCTCTCTCCTTCTCTTTCTCTCCTCTTCCTTCCCTTCCTCCTCTCCCCATCTCCTCCTCATCTCATCCTCCTCCCCCATCTCCCCATCTCCTCCTCTCCTCTTCCTCCTCTCACTCTTACCTCCCGTGGGCCTAACTCCAGTCTCATGTAAGTCTAATTAATAAATGCACCTCACTGAATGTGTTTGTGTGTGTATATATAGTAATCATTAATGTTATTAATTATATTATTGACTTGGGTTTATCATTTAAATGTGTAAACTGACCTGCCTGCTTTTTTGTTGGTTTCTGTGTAATTCAAACCCATCGTTTCAAGTCAACTGTTATAATACTGATATATAGTTATAATAGACATTTTCTAAGAGGTGAAACATTCCTGAATTGTTTTCAACGCCGAGCCTCTGAACAACTCCGTTCAACCGTTCACGATGAGTAATTCAGAATGGTACGATGAAGCATGTCTTCTTCGTGAGGACTGGAGTTTGGAGGACTGGAGTTTGGAGGACTGGAGTTTGGCCTACCGTGATGACCCATTGTCAGAAACCAGAGTTGGTAGTCCTCCATATCGGTCTCTTTTCACAGTAGAGTCCTTCATATCAGTCTCTTTTGAGAGTAGAGTCCTCTATATCAGTCTCAGAGTAGAGTCCTTCATATCAGTCTCTTTTCAGAGTAGAGTCTTTCATATCAGTCTCTTTTGAGAGTAGAGTCCTCTATATCAGTCTCAGAGTAGAGTCCTTCATATCAGTCTCTTTTCAGAGTAGAGTCCTCTATATCAGTCTCAGAGTAGAGTCCTTCATATCAGTCTCTTTTCAGAGTAGAGTCTTTCATATCAGTCTCTTTTCAGGTAGAGTCCTCCATATCAGTCTCTTTTCAGAGTAGAGTCCTCCCTATCAGTCTCTTTTCAGAGTAGAGTCCTCCATATCAGTCTCTTTTTAGAGTAGAGTCCTCCCTATCAGTCTCTTTTTAGAGTAGAGTCCTCCACGTCAGTCTCTTTTTAGAGTAGAGTCCTCCACATCAGTCTCTTTTTAGAGTAGAGTCCTCCACATCAGTCTCTTTTTAGAGTAGAGTCCTCCACATCAGTCTCTTTTTAGAGTAGAGTCCTCCACATCAGTCTCTTTTTAGAGTAGAGTCCTCCACATCAGTCTCTTTTTAGAGTAGAGTCCTCCACATAAGTCTCTTTTTAGAGTAGAGTCCTCCACATAAGTCTCTTTTTAGAGTAGAGTCCTCCACATAAGTCTCTTTTTAGAGTAGAGTCCTCCACATAAGTCTCTTTTTAGAGTAGAGTCCTCCACATAAGTCTCTTTTTAGAGTAGAGTCCTCCACATAAGTCTCTTTTTAGAGTAGAGTCCTCCACATCAGTCTCTTTTAGAGTAGAGTCCTCTACATCAGTCTCTTTTTAGAGTAGAGTCCTCTACATCAGTCTCTTTTTAGAGTAGAGTCCTCCATATCAGTCTCTTTTCAGAGTAGAGTCCTCTATATCAGTCTCAGAGTAGAGTCCTTCATATCAGTCTCTTTTCAGAGTAGAGTCTTTCATATCAGTCTCTTTTCAGAGTAGAGTCCTCCATATCAGTCTCTTTTCAGAGTAGAGTCCTCCATATCAGTCTCTTTTCAGAGTAGAGTCCTCCATATCAGTCTCTTTTCAGAGTAGAGTCCTCCATATCAGTCTCTTTTCAGAGTAGAGTCCTCCACGTCAGTCTCTTTTTAGAGTAGAGTCCTCCACGTCAGTCTCTTTTTAGAGTAGAGTCCTCCACGTCAGTCTCTTTTTAGAGTAGAGTCCTCCACATCAGTCTCTTTTTAGAGTAGAGTCCTCCACATCAGTCTCTTTTTAGAGTAGAGTCCTCCACATAAGTCTCTTTTTAGAGTAGAGTCCTCCACATCAGTCTCTTTTTTAGAGTAGAGTCCTCCACATCAGTCTCTTTTTAGAGTAGAGTCCTCCACATCAGTCTCTTTTTAGAGTAGAGTCCTCCACATCAGTCTCTTTTTAGAGTAGAGTCCTCCACATCAGTCTCTTTTTAGAGTAGAGTCCTCCACATCAGTCTCTTTTTAGAGTAGAGTCCTCCACATCAGTCTCTTTTTAGAGTAGAGTCCTCCACATCAGTCTCTTTTTAGAGTAGAGTCCTCCACATCAGTCTCTTTTTAGAGTAGAGTCCTCCACATCAGTCTCTTTTTAGAGTAGAGTCCTCCACATCAGTCTCTTTTTAGAGTAGAGTCC
>NW_026286166.1:85000-92500 GCF_023373465.1 Oncorhynchus keta | reverse complement strand
CACACCTCATCACCTCATCACACCTCATCACACCTCATCACCTCACCTCATCACACCTCACCTCACATCACACCTCACACCTCATCACACCTCATCCCATCACACATCTCACCTCACACCTCATCACACCTCACCTCACCTCATCACACCCCATCACACCTCACCCCATCACACCTCATCCTCATCACACCTCACCTCATCCACCTCATCACACCTCACACCACACCTCACACCTCACCTCATCTCACCTCATCACACTACACCTCACCTCATCACACTCACCTCATCACACACCTCATCACACCTCACACCCTCATCACACCTCCACACCTCATCACACCTCACCTCATCACCTCACACCTCATCACACTACACTTCACCTCATCACACCTCACCTCATCACACCACACCTCATCACACCTCACACTTCACACCTCACCACTCACACCTCATCACACCTCACCTCATCACACCTCACCCATCACCACACCTCACCTCATCACACCTCACCTCACCTCACCTCACCTCATCACACCTCACCTCATCACACCACACCACACCTCACCTCACCACCTCACCTCATCACCCACACTCATCACACACACCTCACCTCATCACACCACACCTCCCTCATCATCACACCTCACCCTTCCCACCTCATCACACCTCACCTCACCTCATCACACCACACCTCACCTCATCACACCTCACACACTCACACCTCATCACACTACACCTCACCTCATCACACCACACCTCACCTCATCACACCTCACCGCTTCACACCTCATCACACTACACCTCATCACACCACACCTCATTACACCTCATCACATCACACCTCATTACACCTCATCACACCACACCTCATCACACCTCATTACACCTCATCTCATCACACCTCACCACACCACACCTCACCTCATCACACCGCTTCACACCTCATCACACCTCACCTCATCACACCTCATTGCTTCACACCTCATCACACCGCTCCACACCTCATCACACCTCACCTCATCACACCACACCTCACCTCACCACACCTCACCTCATCACACCTCACCTCATCACACCTCACCTCATCACACCTCATTGCTTCACACCTCACCTCATCACACCTCATTACACCTCACCACACCACACCTCACCTCATCACACCTCACCTCATCACACCTCATCACACCGCTTCACACCTCATCACACTACACTTCAACTCATCACACCTCACCTCATCACACCTCTTCACACCTCTTCACACCTCAACACACCACACCTCACCACTTCACACCTCATCACACTACACCTCATTACACCACACCTCACCACACCACACCTCACCTCACCACCTCACCACACCACCTCATCACCACACCTCATCACATCACACCTCATCACACCACACCTCACCTCATCACACCTCTTCACACCACGCCTCACCTCATCACTCCGCTTCACACCCCATCACACCACACCTCATCACACCACACCTCACCTCATCACACCTCACCTCATCACACCACACCTCATCACACCACACCTCACCTCATCGCTTCACACCTCATCACACCACACCTCACCTCACCTCATCACACCTCACCTCACCTCATCACACCTCACCTCACCTCACCTCATCACACCTCATCACACCTCACCTCATCACACCTCACCTCACCAAACCTCATCACACCTCACCTCATCGCTTCACACCTCACCACACCTCACCTCATCACACCACACCTCATCACACCTCACTCCACCTCATCACACCTCACCTCATCACACCACACCTCACCTCATCACACCTCACCTTATCACACCTCACCTCACCTCATCACACCTCATCACCTCACCTCATCACACCTCACCTCACCTCATCACACCACACCTCACCTCACCTCACCACACCTCACCTCATCACACCACACCACACCTCCCTCATCACACCTCACCTCATCACACCTCATCACACCTCATCACACCTCATCACACCCCATCACACCTCATCACACCACACCTCACCTCATCACACCACACCTCACCTCATCACACCTCACCTCACCTCATCACACCACACCTCACCTCATCACACCTCACCTCATCACACCTCATCACACCTCACCTCATCACACCTCACCTCATCACACCTCACCTCATCACACCTCACCTCATCACACCTCACCTCACCTCATCACACCTCATCACACCCATCACACCTCACCTCACCTCATCACACCACACCTCACCTCATCACACCTCATCACACCGCTTCACATCACACCTCCCTCATCACACCTAACACCTCATCACACCTCATCACACCTCATCACACCCACCTCATCACACCTCACACCTTCACACCACACCTCATCACACCTCACCTCATCACACCTCATCCCATCACACCTCATCACACCTCATCCCATCACACAATCTCACCTCATCACACCTCATCACACCGCTTCACACCTCACCTCATCACACCCCATCACACCCTCACCCATCACACTCATCCATCACACAATCTCACCTCATCACACCTCATCATCACCGCTTCACACCACACCTCATCACACCTCACCTCATCACACCTCATTACACCTCACCTCATCACACCTCTCACCTCATCACCGCTCACACACCTCATCACACCTCACCTCATCACACCTCACCTCATCACCCTCACCTCATCACACCGCTTCACACCTCATCACACTACACTTCACCTCATCACACCTCACCTCATCACACCTCACCTCATCACCTCATCGCTTCACACCTCATCACACCTCCCTCACTCCACACCATTACTCATCACACCTCACACCTCATCACTCATCACACCTCATCACCTCACACCTCATCACACTACACTTCACCTCATCACACCTCACCTCACCACATCACCTCTTCACACCTTATCACACCACACCTCACCACTTCACACCTCATCACACCTACACCTCATTACACCACACCACACCACACCTCACCTCATCACCTCATCACACCACACCACATCACACCTCACCTCATCACACCACACCTCATCACACATCACACCACACCTCACCTCATCACACCTCTTCACACCTCACCTCACCACACCTCTTCACACCACTCCTCACCTCATCACTCCACACCGCTTCACACCTCATCACAACACACCTCACCTCATCACACCACACCTCACCTCATCGCTTCACACCTCATCACACCACACCTCACCTCATCACACCACACCTCACCTCATCACACCTCACCTCATCACACCTCATCACACTACACCTCACCTCATCACACCACACCTCACCTCATCACACCTCACCACTTCACACCTCATCACACTACACCTCATCACACCACACCTCATTACACCTCATCACATCACACCTCATTACACCTCATCACACCACACCTCATCACACCTCATTACACCTCATCTCATCACACCTCACCACACCACACCTCACCTCATCACACCGCTTCACACCTCATCACACCTCACCTCATCACACCTCATTGCTTCACACCTCATCACACCGCTCCACACCTCATCACACCTCACCTCATCACACCACACCTCACCTCACCACACCTCACCTCATCACACCTCACCTCATCACACCTCACCTCATCACACCTCATTCACACCTCACCTTCACACCTCACCTCATCACACCTCATCACACCTCACCACACCTCACCTCATCACACCTCACCTCATCACACCTCATCACTCACACTCACACCTCATCACACTACACTTCAACTCATCACACCTCACCTCATCACACCTCTTCACACCTCTTCACACCTCAACACACCACACCTCACCACTTCACCCTCATCACACTACACCTCATTACACCACACCTCACCACACCACACCACACCTCATCACACCACACTCATCACATCACACTCATCACACCACACCTCACCTCATCACACCTCTTCACACTCCTCATCCTCATCACCTCTTCACCCATCATCACACCACACCTCACCTCACACCTCATCACCTCCACACACTCACCTCATCACACTCACCTCATCACACCACACCTCATCACACCTCACCTCATCGCTTCACACCTCATCACACCACACCTCACCTCATCGCTTCACACCTCATCACACCACACCTCACCTCATCACACCTCACCACTTCACACCTCATCACACCACACCTCATCACACCTCACCTCATCACACCACACCTCACCTCATCACACCTCACCGCTTCACACCTCATCACACTACACCTCATCACACCACACCTCATTACACCACACCTCATTACACCTCATCACACCACACCTCATTACACCACACCTCATCACACCTCATCACACCTCACCTCATCACACCTCATGACACCTCATTACATCACACCACACCACATCGCACCTCATTACATCACACCTCACCACACCTCATCACACCACACCTCACCTCTTCACATCACATCACACCCCACCTCTTCACACCTCATCACACTACACCTCATCACATCACACCTCTTCATCACACCTCATCACACCACACCTCACACCTCATCACACCTCATCACACCACACCACACCTCATCACACCACACCTCATTACACCTCATCTCATCACACCACACCTCATCACACCACACCTCATCACACCACACCTCATCACACCGCTTCATACCTCTTCACACCACACCTCACCTCTTCACATCACAGCTCACCTCACCTCACCACATATCACCCGACCTCTCTTCACCATAGAGAAACTGCATATGAACGTTGTTATCTTTGTTGGGTCTCTAGGTGTTTCTCATCATCCACTACCAGCCGCTGGTCAACTCTCTAGCTGAAGTCATCTTCAACGGAGACCTCTCTGTCTTCACACAGCACAAAACCACAGTGAGTACACACACACACACACACATACACATACACACACACACACACATACACACACACACACACACACATACACACACATACACACACATACACACATACAGTGACCTTCGGAAAGTATTCAGACCCCTCAACTTTGTCCAGGTTTTGTTTTGTTACAGCCCATAATGACATCACAATACCCCATAATGACATCACAATACCCCATAATGACAAAGCTAAAACAGAAATATCACATTTACATAAGTATTCAGACCCTTTACTCAGTACTTTGTTGAAGCATCTTTGGCAGCGATTACAACCTCTAGTCTTCTTGGGTTTCACCCTACAAGCTTGCACACCTGTATTTGGGGAGTTTCTCCCATTCTTCTCTGCAGATCCTCTCAAGCTCTGTCAGGTTGGATGGGGAGCATGGCTGCACAGCTAATTTCAGGTCTCTCCAGAGATGTTCAATCGGGTCTGGGCTCTGGCTGGGCTTTTCAAGGACATTCAGAGATTTGTCACGAAGCCATTCCTACGTTGTCTTGGCTGTGTGTTTAGGGTCGTTGTCCTGTTAGACTGGGGCGAAGGTTCACTTTCTGAGGTGCTGAGTGCTCTGAAGCAGGGTTTTTATCAAGAATCTCTGTACTTTGCTCCGTTCATCTTTCCCTCGATCCTGACTAGTCTCCCAGTCCCTGCCGCTGAAAAACATCCCCCACAACATGATGCTGCCTCCACCACCATGCTTCACCGTAGGGATGGTGCCAGGTTTCCTCCAGACATGATGCTTGGCATTCAGGCCAAAGAGTTCAATCTTGGTTTCATCAGACCAGAGAATCTTGTTTCTCGTGGTCTGAGAGTCCTTTAGGTGCCTTTCAGCAAACTCCCAGCGGGTTGTCATGTGCCTTTTACTGAGGTGTGGCTTCCGTCTGGCCACTCTACCATAAAGGCCTGATTGGTGGAGAGCTGCAGAGATGGTTGTCCTTCTGGAAGGTTCTCCCATTGGCTGATTGGTGGAGAGCTGCAGAGATGGTTGTCCTTCTGGAAGGTTCTCCAATCGGCTGATTGGTGGAGAGCTGCAGAGATGGTTGTCCTTCTGGAAGGTTCTCCCATTGAGTTAACAACTGATCGACTACATTATACATGATGTCCTCTCTAGCAGCTAATCAGGGCGTATGGTTTTACCTGATATAAGAGTTAACAACTGATCTACTACATTATACATGATGTCCTCTCTAGCAGCTAATCAGGGCGTTTGGTTTTACCTGATATAAGAGTTAACAACTGATCTACTACATTATACATGATGTCCTCTCTAGCACCTTGCAGCTAATCAGGGCGTTTGGTTTTACCTGATATAAGAGTTAACAACTGATCTACTACATTATACATGATGTCCTCTCTAGCAGCTAATCAGGGCGTTTGGTTTTACCTGATATAAGAGTTATCAACTGATCTACTACATTATACATGATGTCCTCTCTAGCAGCTAATCAGGGCGTTTGGTTTTACCTGATATAAGAGTTAACAACTGATCTACTACATTATACATGATGTCCTCTCTAGCAGCTAATCAGGGCGTTTGGTTTTACCTGATATAAGAGTTAACAACTGATCTACTACATTATACATGATGTCCTCTCTAGCAGCTAATCAGGGCGTTTGGTTTTATCTGATATAAGAGTTAACAACTGATCTACTACATTATACATGATGTCCTCTCTAGCAGCTAATCAGGGCGTTTGGTTTTACCTGATATAAGAGTTAACAACTGATCTACTACATTATACATGATGTCCTCTCTAGCAGCTAATCAGGGCGTTTGGTTTTACCTGATATAAGAGTTAACAACTGATCTACTACATTATACATGATGTCCTCTCTAGCAGCTAATCAGGGCGTTTGGTTTTACCTGATATAAGAGTTAACAACTGATCTACTACATTATACATGATGTCCTCTCTAGCAGCTAATCAGGGCGTTTGGTTTTACCTGATATAAGAGTTAACAACTGATCTACTACATTATACATGATGTCCTCTCTAGCAGCTAATCAGGGCGTTTGGTTTTACCTGATATAAGAGTTAACAACTGATCTACTACATTATACATGATGTCCTCTCTAGCAGCTAATCAGGGCGTTTGGTTTTACCTGATATAAGAGTTAACAACTGATCTACTACATTATACATGATGTCCTCTCTAGCAGCTAATCAGGGCGTTTGGTTTTACCTGATATAAGAGTTAACAACTGATCTACTACATTATACATGATGTCCTCTCTAGCAGCTAATCAGGGCGTTTGGTTTTACCTGATATAAGAGTTAACAACTGATCTACTACATTATACATGATGTCCTCTCTAGCAGCTAATCAGGGCGTTTGGTTTTACCTGATATAAGAGTTAACAACTGATCTACTACATTATACATGATGTCCTCTCTAGCAGCTAATCAGGGCGTTTGGTTTTACCTGATATAAGAGTTAACAACTGATCTACTACATTATACATGATGTCCTCTCTAGCAGCTAATCAGGGCGTTTGGTTTTACCTGATATAAGAGTTAACAACTGATCTACTACATTATACATGATGTCCTCTCTAGCAGCTAATCAGGGC
>NW_026286166.1:67500-80000 GCF_023373465.1 Oncorhynchus keta | reverse complement strand
GCAACCCCCTCATCAATCACAATACCCCATTATAACAAAGCAACCCCCTCATCAATCACAATACCCCATTATAACAAAGCAACCCCCCTCATCAATCACAATACCCCATTATAACAAAGCAACCCCCCTCATCAATCACAATACCCCATTATAACAAAGCAACCCCCCTCATCAATCACAATACCCCATTATAACAAAGCAACCCCCCTCATCAATCCAATACCCCATTATAACAAAGCAACCCCCCTCATCAATCACAATACCCCATTATAACAAAGCAACCCCCCTCATCAATCACAATACCCCATTATAACAAAGCAACCCCCATCAATCAAATCACATTATAACAAAGCCCATCAATCACTTCCCTTAAAGGGAGGATTTTTTCCAGCCTGGCCTGCACCCTCATAAATTAATTAATGAATTCATACACTTCCCTTAAAGGGGAGGATTTCTTCCAGCCTGCACCCTCATAAATGAATTAATGAATTCATACACTTCCCTTAAAGGGGAGGATTTCTTCCAGCCTGGCCTGCACCCTCATAAATTAATTAATGAATTCATACACTTCCTTTAAAGGGGAGGGTTTCTTCCAGCCTGGCCTGCACCCTCATAAATTAATTAATGAATTCATACACTTCCTTTAAAGGGGAGGATTTCTTCTGGCCTGCACCCTCATAAATTAATTAATGAATTCATACACATCCTTTAAAGGGGAGGATTTCTTCCAGCTGAAAACAAGTCGTTGTTCATGTAAAAACACATCTTGAGGAGATCAGGAGATTTGTATTACAGACACACACACCCCCCGCCCCTCCTCCAAAACACCCAAGGACCTGTTTACTATAAATAAACCCAGCTTAACAGGCCTTCTCAGCAGGTGAGATCACTTCCTGTTTAGCAGCGGTGTATTGTGGTTAATGGGTGACGGCTTTGGACGAAATGACAGGCCCGAAGATGAGAAGACGAACCAACCACACACACACACACACACACACCGTGGTCACGTTGCTCAACTCAGGCCTAGTTGTTCTTGTCTTCCATTGACTGTAAAGTTTGGTGGAGGAGGAATAATGGTCTGGGGCTGTTACTGTGGTGGGGGTCCTGTTCAAACGGACACATCTGGGTTTTGGAGGATGCCAGGAGAACGCCACCTGTTTCAATGCATAGAGCCAACTGTAAAGTTTGGTGGAGGAGGAATAATGGTCTGGGGCTGTTACTGTGGTGGGGGTCCTGTTAAAACGGACACATCTGGGTTTTGGAGGATGCCAGGAGAACGCCACCTGTTTCAATGCATAGAGCCAACTGTAAAGTTTGGTGGAGGAGGAATAATGGTCTGGGGCTGTTACTGTGGTGGGGGTCCTGTTCAAACGGACACATCTGGGTTTTGGAGGATGCCAGGAGAACGCCACCTGTTTCAATGCATAGAGCCAACTGTAAAGTTTGGTGGAGGAGGAATAATGGTCTGGGGCTGTTACTGTGGTGGGGGTCCTGTTCAAACGGACACATCTGGGTTTTGGAGGATGCCAGGAGAACGCCACCTGTTTCAATGCATAGAGCCAACTGTAAAGTTTGGTGGAGGAGGAATAATGGTCTGGGGCTGTTACTGTGGTGGGGGTCCTGTTCAAATGGACACATCTGGGTTTTGGAGGATGCCAGGAGAACGCCACCTGTTTCAATGCATAGAGCCAACTGTAAAGTTTGGTGGAGGAGGAATAATGGTCTGGGGCTGTTACTGTGGTGGGGGTCCTGTTGAAACGGACACATCTGGGTTTTGGAGGATGCCAGGAGAACGCCACCTGTTTCAATGCATAGAGCCAACTGTAAAGTTTGGTGGAGGAGGAATAATGGTCTGGGGCTGTTACTGTGGTGGGGGTCCTGTTCAAACGGACACATCTGGGTTTTGGAGGATGCCAGGAGAACGACACCTGTTTCAATGCATTGAGCCAACTGTAAAGTTTGGTGGATGAGGAATAATGGTCTGGAGCTGTTTTTCATGGTTTCGGGCTCCTTTAGTTCCAGTGAAGGGAAATCTTAACGCTACAGCGTACAATGACATTCTAGATGATTCTGTGCTTCCAACTTAGTGGCAACAGTTTGGATAAGCCCCTTTCCTGTTTCAGATTGACGATGACCCCCCCGTGCACAAAGCGAGGTCCATACAGAAATGGTTTGTTGTGATCGGTGTGGAAGAACTTGACTGGTCTGCACAGTGCCCTGATCTCAACCCCATTGAAGTTCTTTGGGATGAGTTGGAACTGTCTTCTGGTCGGCCACTTGTTGTTGATCAGTAGCTAACAAACTGATCCAGAACCTGTCCTCTGGTTGGCCACTTGTTGTTGATCAGTAGCTAACAAACTGATCCAGAACCTGTCCTCTGGTCGGCCACTTGTTGTTGATCAGTAGCTAACAAACTGATCCAGAACCTGTCCTCTGGTTGGCCACTTGTTGTTCTGTCCTCTGGTTGGCCACTTGTTGTTGATCAGTAGCTAACAAACTGATCCAGAACCTGTCCTCTGGTTGGCCACTTGTTGTTGATCAGTAGCTAACAAACTGATCCAGAACCTGTCCTCTGGTTGGCCACTTGTTGTTGATCAGTAGCTAACAAACTGATCCAGAACCTGTCCTCTGGTTGGCCACTTGTTGTTGATCAGTAGCTAACAAACTGATCCAGAACCTGTCCTCTGGTTGGCCACTTGTTGTTGATCAGTAGCTAACAAACTGATCCAGAACCTGTCCTCTGGTCGGCCAATACACTTTACAAACATGTTTTGCTGTGGAAAATGACACGAATACCTAAGTAAAATACAGATAACACAAAATGGAGACAGCCAACCAGACTATACAAAATTAAAGCTCCTTCGCCTTGTCTTTCATCTATGAGCGTTGTGTGTTTGAACATTTTCTCTCCCCCCTCTCTCTCTCTGTCTCTCTGTCTCTCTGTCTGTCTCTCTCTCTCTGCTGTGTGTTCTGTGTAATGTGTCTCTCTCTCTCTCTCTCTCTCTCTCTCTCTCTGTGTCTCTCTGGTGTAATAACTCTCTGTGTCTTCTCTCTCTCTCTGTGTGTCTCTCTCTCTCTCTGTGTGTCTCTGGTGTCTAACTCTGTGTGTTCTCTGTCTCTCTCTCTCTCTGTGTCTGGTGTCTCTCTGTGTCTTCTCTCTCTCTCTGTGTCTGTCTCTCTCTCTCTGTCTCTCTGTGTCTCTCTGTCTCTCTGTGTGTCTGGTGTCTCTCTCTGTGTGTTCTGTGTAATGTGTCTCTCTCTCTCTCTCTCTGTAATAACTCTCTGTGTCTCTGTCTCTGTGTAATCTCTGTCTCTCTCTCTCTGTGTCTCTGTGTCTTCTCTCTCTCTGTGTGTCTCTCTGTCTCTCTCTCTGTTCTCTGTCTCAGGCTGTGTGTCTCTCTCTCTCTCTCTCTCTGTGTGTCTGTCTCTCTCTCTCTCTGTGTGTTCTGGTCTAATCTCTCTCTCTGTGTCTCTCTCTCTCTCTAACTGTGTCTCTCTCTCTCTCTCTGTGTGTCTCTAATAACAGGCTGTGTCTCTCTCTCTGTGTGTCTCCCCCTCTCTCTCCCTCTCTCCTCCCTCCTCTCCTCCATCCCTTCCTCCCTCCTTCCTCTGTCTCTCCAGGTCAGCGCAGGCTGTCCGTTCTGCTGTCACCAAGCCTCCTGAGTCTCTGGAGCGGTCTCTGGAGCTGTCCTGCAATCGGGCTGCAAGCTGAGCTGTGTGAAACGCCCTGTGTATAAGAACCTGGGAGAGGAGGAGGAGGAAGAGGAGAGGCTGGGGAGGAGAATAAGGGCTTGGAGGACAGCGAGAGAGAGAGGGAGAAGGCTAAAGGTACAGAAGGGAGCAGTAAGGGTAAGCAGCAGGACAAGTGGGGAGATGGAAGGTGAGTGTGAGGACAGGAGAACTACATATCCCATCACCACCCTGTGATTACCTCACCCAGGAGCCAGTGCGGCAGTGGTCCTCCTCTCCAAACTGTCACCCTCCGGAAATCAAATTTATAAAAATGCGTCAATAAGATTACATTCGAATCAAATTAATATAAAACGTAGATCAGTGTCTCTCTGTCTTCTCCCTAGAGACCTGAATCAATACGTTAGTTTTTTTTTCTTCATCTGAACACACAAAAAAAAAAAATCCAGTTTGGAGATGAGGCCCGTCTTCACTCTGTGAATGTCACTACCACGGTCTCCACGGTTACAACTGTCACTACCGCTGTGTGTCTCCACGGTTACAACTGTCACTAATATATAATATAATATAATATATGCCTTTAGCTGACGCTTTTATCCAAAGCGACTTACAATCATGTGTGCATACATTCTACGTATGGGTGGTCCCGGGTTCGAATAACCCACTACCCTGGCGTTACAAGCGCCATGCTCTACCAACTGAGCTGTTCTGGACCATACTACAGCGGGGTCTCCCGTGGTTACGCCATTTCATCCTGTGCTCCTCACCTCTCATCTCTCCTGGTGTTTTCATACGACTACATTATTATGATGAATGTCCCCCTGCTGTGTGTAATAACAGGCTGTGTGTAATAACAGGCTGTGTGTTCTGGTGTAATAACAGGCTGTGTGTTCTGGTGTAATAACAGGCTGTGTGTAATAACAGGCTGTGTGTTCTGGTGTTATAACAGGCTGTGTGTAATAACAGGCTGTGTGTTCTGGTGTAATAACAGGCTGTGTGTTCTAGTGTAATAACAGGCTGTGTGTTCTGGTGTAATAACAGGCTGTGTGTAATAACAGGCTGTGTGTAATGACAGGCTGTGTGTTCTGGTGTAATAACAGGCTGTGTGTTCTGGTGTAATAACAGGCTGTGTGTTCTAGTGTAATAACAGGCTGTGTGTTCTAGTGTAATAACAGGCTGTGTGTTCTAGTGTAATAACAGGCTGTGTGTTCTGGTGTAATAACAGGCTGTGTGTTCTGGTGTAAATAACAGGCTGTGTGTTCTGGTGTAATAACAGGCTGTGTGTTCTGGTGTAATAACAGGCTGTGTGTAATAACAGGCTGTGTGTTCTGTGTAATAACAGGCTGTGTGTTCTGTTCTGGTAATAACAGGCTGTGTGTGTGTAATAACAGGCTGTGTGTTCTGGTGTAATAACAGGCTGTGTGTTCTGGTGGCTAATAACAGGCTGTGTGTTCTGGTGTAATAACAGGCTGTGTGTTCTGGTGTAATAACAGGCTGTGTGTTCTGGTGTAATAACAGGCTGTGTTCTGTGTAATAACAGGCTGTGTGTTCTGGTGTAATAACAGGCTGTGTGTTCTGGTGTAATAACAGGGCTGTGTGTAATAACAGGCTGTGTGTTCTAGTGTAATAACAGGCTGTGTGTTCTGGTGTAATAACAGGCTGTGTGTTCTGGTGTAATAACAGGCTGTGTGTTCTGGTGTAATAACAGGCTGTGTGTTCTGGTGTAATAACAGGCTGTGTGTTCTGGTGTAATAACAGGCTGTGTGTTCTGGTGTAATAACAGGCTGTGTGTTCTGGTGTAATAACAGGCTGTGTGTTCTGGTGTAATAACAGGCTGTGTGTTCTGGTGTAATAACAGGCTGTGTGTTCTGGTGTAATAACAGGCTGTGTGTTCTGGTGTAATAACAGGCTGTGTGTTCTGGTGTAATAACAGGCTGTGTGTTCTGGTGTAATAACAGGCTGTGTGTTCTGGTGTAATAACAGGCTGTGTGTTCTGGTGTAATAACAGGCTGTGTGTTCTGTGTAATAACAGGCTGTGTGTTGTGTGTTCTGGTGTAATAACAGGCTGTGTGTTCTGGTGTAATAACAGGCTGTGTGTTCTGGTGTAATAACAGGCTGTGTGTTCTGGTGTAATAACAGGCTGTGTGTTCTGGTGTAATAACAGGCTGTGTGTTCTGGTGGGCTGTAATAACAGGCTGTGTGTTCTGGTGTAATAACAGGCTGTGTGTTCTGTGTAATAACAGGCTGTGTGTTCTGGTGTAATAACAGGCTGTGTGTTCTGGTGTAATAACAGGCTGTGTGTTCTGGTGTAATAACAGGCTGTGTGTTCTGGTGTAATAACAGGCTGTGTTCTGGTGTATAACAGCTGTGTGTTCTGGTGTAATAACAGGCTGTGTGTTCTGGTGTAATAACAGGCTGTGTGTAATAACAGGCTGTGTGTTCTGGTGTAATAACAGGCTGTGTGTTCTGGTGTAATAACAGGCTGTGTGTTCTAGTGTAATAACAGGCTGTGTGTTCTGGTGTAATAACAGGCTGTGTGTTCTGGTGTAATAACAGGCTGTGTGTTCTGGTGTAATAACAGGCTGTGTGTTCTGGTGTAATAACAGGCTGTGTGTAATAACAGGCTGTGTGTTCTGGTGTAATAACAGGCTGTGTGTTCTGGTGTAATAACAGGCTGTGTGTTCTGGTGTAATAACAGGCTGTGTGTTCTGGTGTAATAACAGGCTGTGTGTTCTAGTGTAATAACAGGCTGTGTGTTCTGGTGTAATAACAGGCTGTGTGTTCTGGTGTAATAACAGGCTGTGTGTTCTGGTGTAATAACAGGCTGTGTGTTCTGGTGTAATAACAGGCTGTGTGTTCTGGTGTAATAACAGGCTGTGTGTTCTGGTGTAATAACAGGCTGTGTGTTCTGGTGTAATAACAGGCTGTGTGTTCTGTGTAATAACAGGCTGTGTTCTGGTGTAATAACAGGCTGTGTGTTCTAGTGTAATAACAGGCTGTGTGTTCTAGTGTAATAACAGGCTGTGTGTTCTGGTGTAATAACAGGCTGTGTGTTCTGGTGTAATAACAGGCTGTGTGTTCTGGTGTAATAACAGGCTGTGTGTTCTGGTGTAATAACAGGCTGTAATAATAACAGGCTGTGTGTTCTGTGTAATAACAGGCTGTGTGTTCTGGTGTAATAACAGGCTGTGTGTAACAGGCTGTGTGTTCTGGTGTAATAACAGGCTGTGTGTTCTGGTGTAATAACAGGCTGTGTGTTCTGTGTAATAACAGGCTGTGTGTTCTGGTGTAATAACAGGCTGTGTGTTCTGGTGTAATAACAGGCTGTGTGTTCTGGTGTAATAACAGGCTGTGTGTTCTGGTGTAATAACAGGCTGTGTGTTCTGGTGTAATAACAGGCTGTGTGTTCTGGTGTAATAACAGGCTGTGTGTTCTGGTGTAATAACAGGCTGTGTGTTCTGGGCTGTGTAAATAACAGGCTGTGTGTTCTGGTGTAATAACAGGCTGTGTGTTCTGGTGTAATAACAGGCTGTGTGTTCTGGTGTAATAACAGGCTGTGTGTTCTGGTGTAATAACAGGCTGTGTGTTCTGGTGTAATAACAGGCTGTGTGTTCTGGTGTAATAACAGGCTGTGTGTTCTGGTGTAATAACAGGCTGTGTGTTCTGGTGTAATAACAGGCTGTGTGTTCTGGTGTAATAACAGGCTGTGTGTAATAACAGGCTGTGTGTTCTGGTGTAATAACAGGCTGTGTGTTCTGGTGTAATAACAGGCTGTGTGTTCTGGTGTAATAACAGGCTGTGTGTTCTGGTGTAATAACAGGCTGTGTGTTCTGGTGTAATAACAGGCTGTGTGTAATAACAGGCTGTGTGTTCTGGTGTAATAACAGGCTGTGTGTTCTGGTGTAATAACAGGCTGTGTGTTCTGGTGTAATAACAGGCTGTGTGTTCTGGTGTAATAACAGGCTGTGTGTTCTGGTGTAATAACAGGCTGTGTGTTCTGGTGTAATAACAGGCTGTGTGTTCTGGTGTAATAACAGGCTGTGTGTTCTGGTGTAATAACAGGCTGTGTGTTCTGGTGTAATAACAGGCTGTGTGTTATAACAGGCTGTGTGTTATAACAGGCTGTGTGTTCTGGTGTAATAACAGGCTGTGTGTTCTGGTGTAATAACAGGCTGTGTGTTCTGGTGTAATAACAGGCTGTGTGTTCTGGTGTAATAACAGGCTGTGTGTTCTGGTGTAATAACAGGCTGTGTGTTCTAGTGTAATAACAGGCTGTGTGTTCTGGTGTAATAACAGGCTGTGTGTTCTGGTGTAAAAACAGGCTGTGTGTTCTGGTGTAATAACAGGCTGTGTGTTCTGGTGTAATAACAGGCTGTGTGTTCTGGTGTAAACAGGGCTGTGTGTTCTGGTGTAATAACAGGCTGTGTGTTCTGGTGTAATAACAGGCTGTGTGTTCTGGTGTAATAACAGGCTGTGTGTTCTAGTGTAATAACAGGCTGTGTGTAATAACAGGCTGTGTGTTCTGGTGTAATAACAGGCTGTGTGTAATAACAGGCTGTGTGTTCTGGTGTAATAACAGGCTGTGTGTTCTAGTGTAATAACAGGCTGTGTGTTCTAGGTGTAATAACAGGCTGTGTGTTCTGGTGTAATAACAGGCTGTGTGTAATAACAGGCTGTGTGTTCTGGTGTAATAACAGGCTGTGTGTTCTGGTGTAATAACAGGCTGTGTGTTCTGGTGTAATAACAGGCTGTGTGTTCTGGTGTAATAACAGGCTGTGTGTTCTGGTGTAATAACAGGCTGTGTGTAATAACAGGCTGTGTGTTCCAGAGATAGAGATGGTGGTGATGGACAAGGGGAAGGAGACGTCGTCGTCGGCGACGGAACAGAATATCACCGACGAGGAGAAGACTGCTGCCGCTGCTCGCACACAGAGGAAGAGGTACACACACACACACACACACACACACACACACACTGTGTGGGGTGTACACACACACACACACACACACACACACACACACACACACACACACACACACACACACACACACACACACTACAGACACACACAGAGGAGTTCTTGTGTAATAGGTACACACACTACACACACACACACACACACACACACTGTGTGTGTTGTACAGACACACACACACACTACAGACACACACAGAGGAAGAGGTACACACACACACACACACACACACACACACACACACACACACACACACACACACACACACACACAGAGGAAGAGGTACACACAAACACACACACACACAGGCTACACAATACACACATTGTGTGTCCAGGGGAGGGTTTAGTATTGTGTATCTAGTCTAGGGGAGGGTTTAGTATTGTGTATCTAGGGAGGGTTTAGTATTGTGGAAAGTTAGGGGTGGAAAGGTAGGTTTCTACGCTGTCTGGTGTGGAAAGGTAGGGGTGGAAAGGTAGACCCTACTCTGTCTGGGGTGGAAAGGTAGGGGGTGGAAATGTTGGGGGGTGGAAAGGTAGACTCTACTCTGTCTAGGGTGGAAAGGTAGACCCTACTCTGTCTGGGGTGGAAAGGTAGGCCCTACTCTGTCTAGGGTGGAAGGTAGGTCCTACTCTGTCTGGGGTGGAAAGGTAGGCCTACTGTCTGGGGTGGAAAGGTGTGTGTTCTGGTCCTACTCTGTCTGGGGTGGAAAGGTAGACCCTACTCTGTCTAGGGTGGAAAGGTAGGTCCTACTCTGTCTAGGGTGGAAAGGTAGACCCTACTCTGTCTAGGGTGGAAAGGTAGGTCCTACTCTGTCTAGGGTGGAAAGGTAGACCCTACTCTGTCTGGGGTGGAAAGGTAGACCCTACTCTGTCTGGGGTGGAAAGGTAGACCCTACTCTGTCTGGGGTGGAAAGGTAGACCCTACTCTGTCTAGGGTGGAAAGGTAGACCCTACTCTGTCTGGGGTGGAAAGGTAGACCCTACTCTGTCTAGGGTGGAAAGGTAGACCCTACTCTGTCTGGGGTGGAAAGGTAGACCCTACTCTGTCTGGGGTGGAAAGGTAGACCCTACTCTGTCTGGGGTGGAAAGGTAGACCCTACTCTGTCTAGGGTGGAAAGGTAGACCCTACTCTGTCTGGGGTGGAAAGGTAGACCCTACTCTGTCTAGGGTGGAAAGGTAGACCCTACTCTGTCTGGGGTGGAAAGGTAGGTCCTACTCTGTCTAGGGTGGAAAGGTAGACCCTACTCTGTCTGGGGTGGAAAGGTAGACCCTACTCTGTCTGGGGTGGAAAGGTAGACCCTACTCTGTCTGGGGTGGAAAGGTAGACCCTACTCTGTCTAGGGTGGAAAGGTAGGTCCTACTCTGTCTAGGGTGGAAAGGTAGACCCTACTCTGTCTGGGGTGGAAAGGTAGACCCTACTCTGTCTAGGGTGGAAAGGTAGACCCTACTCTGTCTGGGGTGGAAAGGTAGACCCTACTCTGTCTAGGGTGGAAAGGTAGGTCCTACTCTGTCTAGGGTGGAAAGGTAGACCCTACTCTGTCTAGGGTGGAAAGGTAGGTCCTACTCTGTCTAGGGTGGAAAGGTAGACCCTACTCTGTCTGGGGTGGAAAGGTAGGCCCTACTCTGTCTAGGTGGAAAGGTAGGTCCTACTCTGTCTGGGGTGGAAAGGTAGGTCCTACTCTGTCTAGGGTGGAAAGGTAGGCCCTACTCTGTCTAGGGTGGAAAGGTAGGTCCTACTCTGTCTGGGGTGGAAAGGTAGGTCCTACTCTGTCTAGGGTGGAAAGGTAGGCCCTACTCTGTCTAGGGTGGAAAGGTAGGTCCTACTCTGTCTAGGGTGGAAAGGTAGACCCTACTCTGTCTGGGGTGGAAAGGTAGGCCCTACTCTGTCTAGGGTGGAAAGGTAGGTCCTACTCTGTCTGGGGTGGAAAGGTAGGTCCTACTCTGTCCAGGGTGGAAAGGTAGACCCTACTCTGTCTGGGGTGGAAAGGTAGGTCCTACTCTGTCTGGGGTGGAAAGGTAGACCCTACTCTGTCTAGGGTGGAAAGGTAGACCCTACTCTGTCTAGGGTGGAAAGGTAGACCCTACTCTGTCTGGGGTGGAAAGGTAGGCCCTACTCTGTCTGGGGTGGAAAGGTAGGCCCTACTCTGTCTGGGGTGGAAAGGTAGACCCTACTCTGTCTAGGGTGGAAAGGTAGACCCTACTTTGTCTGGGGTGGAAAGGTAGACCCTACTCTGTCTGGGGTGGAAAGGTAGACCCTACTCTGTCTGGGGTGGAAAGGTAGGCCCTACTCTGTCTCGGGTGGAAAGGTAGACCCTACTCTGTCTGGGGTGGAAAGGTAGACCCTACTCTGTCTGGGGTGGAAAGGTAGACCCTACTCTGTCAGGGGTGGAAAGGTAGACCCTACTCTGTCAGGGGTGGAAAGGTAGACCCTACTCTGTCAGGGGTGGAAAGGTAGACCCTACTCTGTCTGGGGTGGAAAGGTAAGCCCTACTCTGTCTGGGGTGGAAAGGTAGACCCTACTCTGTCTCGGGTGGAAAGGTAGGCCCTACTCTGTCTAGGGTGGAAAGGTAGACCCTACTCTGTCTAGGGTGGAAAGGTAGACCCTACTCTGTCTCGGGTGGAAAGGTAGGCCCTACTCTGTCTGGGGTGGAAAGGTAGACCCTACTCTGTCTAGGGTGGAAAGGTAGGCCCTACTCTGTCTGGGGTGGAAAGGTAGGCCCTACTCTGTCTAGGGTGGAAAGGTAGACCTGGGGTGGAAAGGTAGGCCCTACTCTGTCTAGGGTGGAAAGGTAGGCCCTACTCTGTCTGGGGTGGAAAGGTAGGCCCTACTCTGTCTAGGTGGAAAGGTAGACCCTACTCTGTCTAGGGTGGAAAGGTAGACCCTACTCTGTCTAGGGTGGAAAGGTAGGTCCTACTCTGTCTAGGGTGGAAAGGTAGGTCCTACTCTGTCTAGGGTGGAAAGGTAGACCCTACTCTGTCTAGGGTGGAAAGGTAGACCCTACTCTGTCTGGGGTGGAAAGGTAGACCCTACTCTGTCTAGGGTGGAAAGGTAGGCCTACTCTGTCTAGGGTGGAAAGGTAGGCCCTACTCTGTCTAGGGTGGAAAGGTAGGTCCTACTCTGTCTGGGGTGGAAAGGTAGACCCTACTCTGTCTAGGGTGGAAAGGTAGACCCTACTCTGTCTAGGGTGGAAAGGTAGGTCCTACTCTGTCTAGGGTGGAAAGGTAGGCCCTACTCTGTCTAGGGTGGAAAGGTAGACCCTACTCTGTCTAGGGTGGAAAGGTAGACCCTACTCTGTCTAGGGTGGAAAGGTAGGCCCTACTCTGTCTAGGGTGGAAAGGTAGGTCCTACTCTGTCTAGGGTGGAAAGGTAGACCCTACTCTGTCTAGGGTGGAAGGTAGGTCCTACTCTGTCAGGGGTGGAAAGGTAGACCCTACTCTGTCTGGGGTGGAAAGGTAGACCCTACTCTGTCTAGGGTGGAAAGGTAGGCCCTACTCTGTCTAGGGTGGAAAGGTAGACCCTACTCTGTCTGGGGTGGAAAGGTAGACCCTACTCTGTCTGGGGTGGAAAGGTAGACCCTACTCTGTCTAGGGTGGAAAGGTAGACCCTACTCTGTCTAGGGTGGAAAGGTAGACCCTACTCTGTCTAGGGTGGAAAGGTAGGTCCTACTCTGTCTGGGGTGGAAAGGTAGGCCCTACTCTGTCTAGGGTGGAAAGGTAGACCCTACTCTGTCTAGGGTGGAAAGGTAGACCCTACTCTGTCTAGGGTGGAAAGGTAGACCCTACTCTGTCTAGGGTGGAAAGGTAGGCCCTACTCTGTCTGGGGTGGAAAGGTA
>NW_026286166.1:55000-62500 GCF_023373465.1 Oncorhynchus keta | reverse complement strand
ACACACATTATCACACACACACACACACATTATCACACACACACACACACACATTATCACACACACACACACACATCACACACACACACACACACATTATCACACACACACACACACACACACACACACACACACACACACACATTGTCACACACACACATTATCACACACACACACACACATTATCACACCCACACATTGTCACACACACACACACACATTATCACACACACACACACAAATAACCGCACGCACCCACAAACCACCTAACGTGTGTATGTGTGTGTGTGTAGATGGTAAGGTACGTCTGGCTACTCTGGAGCTGAGCTGTCTGCTGTTGAAACGGTCCGTCCTCTCCTCCTCATCCTCCTCTTCCTCCTCTCCTGCTCACTGCATCATCAAGGACGTACACCTGGCCTGTCTAGAGGTGAGTGTGTCCGTCTCTCCCCCCTTTGGTCCTGACATCCAGCCCTCCTCTCTCTCTGGTCCCCACCCCTCCTCTCTCTCTCTGGTCCCCAGCCCTCCTCTCTCTGGTCCCCAGCCCTCCTCTCTCTCTGGTCCCCAGCCCTCCTCTCTCTCTCTGGTCCCCAGCCCTCCTCTCTCTGGTCCCCAGCCCTCCTCTCTCTCTCTGGTCCCCAGCCCTCCTCTCTCTGGTCCCCAGCCCTCCTCTCTCTGGTCCCCAGCCCTCCTCTCTCTCTCTCTGGTCCCCAGCCCTCCTCTCTCTGGTCTCTGGTCCCCAGCCCTCCTCTCTCTCTCTGGTCCCCAGCCCTCCTCTCTCTCTCTCTGGTCCCCAGCCCTCCTCTCTCTGGTCCCCAGCCCTCCTCTCTCTCTCTGGTCCCCAGCCCTCCTCTCTCTCTGGTCCCCAGCCCTCCTCTCTCTGGTCCCCAGCCCTCCTCCTCTCTCTGGTCCCCAGCCCTCCTCTCTCCCCAGCCCTCTCTCTGGTCCCCAGCCCTCCTCTCTCTCTCTGGTCCCCAGCCCTCCTCTCTCTCTCTCTCTGGTCCCCAGCCCTCCTCTCTCTCTCTCTCTCTGGTCCCCAGCCCTCCTCTCTCTCTCTCTGGTCCCCAGCCCTCCTCTCTCTCTCTCTGGTCCCCAGCCCTCCTCTCTCTCTCTCTCTGGTCCCCAGCCCTCCTCCTCTCTCTGGTCCCCAGCCCTCCTCTCTCTCTCTCTGGTCCCCAGCCCTCCTCTCTCTCTCTCTGGTCCCCAGCCCTCCTCTCTCTCTCTCTGGTCCCCAGCCCTCCTCTCTCTCTCTCTGGTCCCCAGCCCTCCTCTCTCTCTCTCTGGTCCCCAGCCCTCCTCTCTCTGGTCCCCAGCCCTCCTCTCTCTCTGGTCCCCAGCCCTCCTCTCTCTCTCTGGTCCCCAGCCCTCCTCTCTCTCTCTGGTCCCCCCCCCCCCTCTCTCTCTGGACCCCCGCCCTCCTCTCTCTGGTCCCCAGCCCTCCTCTCTCTCTCTTGTCCCCAGCCCTCCTCTCTCTCGTCCCCAGCCCTCCTCTCTCTCTCTCTCTGGTCCCCAGCCCTCCTCTCTCTCTGGTCCCCACTCCTCTCTCTCTGGTCCCCAGCCCTCCTCTCTCTCTCTCTGGTCCCCAGCCCTCCTCTCCCCAGCCTCTCTCTGGTCCCCAGCCCTCCTCTCTCTCTGGTCCCCAGCCCTCCTCTCTCTGGTCCCCAGCCCTCCTCTCTCTCTCTCTGGTCCCCAGCCCTCCTCTCTCTCTCTCTGGTCCCCAGCCCTCCTCTCTCTCTGGTCCCCAGCCCTCCTCTCTCTCTCTGGTCCCCAGCCCTCCTCTCTCACTCTGGTCCCCAGCCCTCCTCTCTCTGGTCCCCAGCCCTCCTCTCTCTGGTCCCCAGCCCTCCTCTCTCTCTGGTCCCCAGCCCTCCTCTCTCTCTCTCTGGTCCCCAGCCCTCCTCTCTCTCTCTGGTCCCAGCCCTCCTCTCTCTCTCTCTGGTCCCCAGCCCTCCTCTCTCTGGTCCCCAGCCCTCCTCTCTCTGGTCCCCAGCCCTCCTCTCTCTCTGGTCCCCAGCCCTCCTCTCTCTCTGGTCCCCAGCCCTCCCCTCTCTCTCTGGTCCCCAGCCCTCCTCTCTCTCTGGTCCCCAGCCCTCCTCTCTCTCTGGTCCCCAGCCCTCCTCTCTCTCTCTCTGGTCCCCAGCCCTCCTCTCTCTCTCTCTGCTCCCCAGCCCTCCTCTCTCTCTCTCTCTGGTCCCCAGCCCTCCTCTCTCTCTCTGGTCCCCAGCCCTCCTCTCTCTCTCTCTGGTCCCCAGCCCTCCTCTCTCTGGTCCCCAGCCCTCCTCTCTCTCTCTCTGGTCCCCAGTCCTCCTCTCTCTCTCTCTGGTCCCCAGCCCTCCTCTCTCTCTCTCTGGTCCCCAGCCCTCCTCTCTCTCTCTCTGGTCCCCAGCCCTCCTCTCTCTCTCTGGTCCCCAGCCCTCCTCTCTCTCTGGTCCCCAGCCCTCCTCTCTCTCTCTGGTCCCCAGCCCTCCTCTCTCTGGTCCCCAGCCCTCCTCTCTCTAGTCCCCAGCCCTCCTCTCTCTGGTCCCCAGCCCCTCTCTCTCTCTCTGGTCCCCAGCCCTCCTCTCTCTGGTCCCCAGCCCTCCTCTCTCTCTCTGGTCCCCAGCCCTCCTCTCTCTCTCTGGTCCCCAGCCCTCCTCTCTCTCTGGTCCCCAGTCCTCCTCTCTCTCTGGTCCCCAGTCCTCCTCTCTCTCTCTGGTCCCCAGCCCTCCTCTCTCTCTGGTCCCCAGCCCTCCTCTCTCTCTCTGGTCCCCAGCCCTCCTCTCTCTCTCTTCCCCAGCCCTCCTCTCTCTCTCTCTGCTCCCCAGCCCCCCTCTCTCTCTCTGGTCCCCAGCCCTCCTCTCTCTCTCTGGTCCCCAGCCCTCCTCTCTCTCTCTGGTCCCCAGCCCTCCTCTCTCTCTGGTCCCCAGCCCTCCCTCTCTCTGGTCCCCAGCCCTCCTCTCTCTCTGGTCCCCAGCCCTCCTCTCTCTCTCTGGTCCCCAGCCCTCCTCTCTCTCTCTCTGGTCCCCAGCCCTCCCCTCTCTGGTCCCCAGCCCTCCTCTCTCTCTGGTCCCCAGCCCTCCTCTCTCTCTGGTCCCCAGCCCTCCCCTCTCTGGTCCCCAGCCCTCCTCTCTCTCTGGTCCCCAGCCCTCCTCTCTCTCTGGTCCCCAGCCCTCCTCTCTCTCTGGTCCCCAGCCCTCCTCTCTCTCTGGTCCCCAGCCCTCCCTCTCTCTCTGGTCCCCAGCCCTCCCTCTCTGGTCCCCAGCCCTCCTCTCTCTCTGGTCCCCAGCCCTCCCCTCTCTCTGGTCCCCAGCCCTCCCTCTCTCTCTGGTCCCCAGCCCTCCTCTCTCTCTCTTCCCCAGCCCTCCCCTCTCTCTGGTCCCCAGCCCTCCTCTCTCTGGTCCCCAGCCCTCCTCTCTCTCTGGTCCCCAGCCCTCCTCTCTCTGGTCCCCAGCCCTCCTCTCTCTCTCTCTGGTCCCCAGCCCTCCCCTCTCTCTGGTCCCCAGCCCTCCTCTCTCTCTCTGGTCCCCAGCCCTCCTCTCTCTCTCTCTGGTCCCCAGCCCTCCTCTCTCTGGTCCCCAGCCCTCCTCTCTCTCTCTGGTCCCCAGCCCTCCTCTCTCTCTCTGGTCCCCAGCCCTCCTCTCTCTCTGGTCCCCAGCCCCCCTCTCTCTGGTCCCCAGCCCTCCTCTCTCTCTCTGGTCCCCAGCCCTCCTCTCTCTCTGGTCCCCAGCCCTCCCCTCTCTCTGGTCCCCAGCCCTCCTCTCTCTGGTCCCCAGCCCTCCCCTCTCTGGTCCCCAGCCCTCCTCTCTCTCTCTGGTCCCCAGCCCTCCTCTCTCTGGTCCCCAGCCCTCCTCTCTCTCTCTCTGGTCCCCAGCCCTCCTCTCTCTGGTCCCCAGCCCTCCTCTCTCTCTGGTCCCCAGCCCTCCTCTCTCTCTGGTCCCCAGCCCTCCTCTCTCTCTCTGGTCCCCAGCCCTCCTCTCTCTCTCTGGTCCCCAGCCCTCCTCTCTCTCTGGTCCCCAGTCCTCCTCTCTCTCTCTGGTCCCCAGCCCTCCTCTCTCTCTCTCTGGTCCCCAGCCCTCCTCTCTCTCTGGTCCCCACTCCTCCTCTCTCTCTCTGGTCCCCAGCCCTCCTCTCTCTCTGGTCCCCCGCCCCTCTCTCTCTGGTCCCCAGCCCTCCTCTCTCTCTCTCTGGTCCCCAGCCCTCCTCTCTCTCTCTCTCTGTCCCCAGCCCTCCTCTCTCTCTCTGGTCCCCAGCCCTCCTCTCTCTCTCTGGTCCCCAGCCCTCCTCTCTCTCTCTCTGGTCCCCAGTCCTCCTCTCTCTCTGGTCCCCAGTCCTCCTCTCTCTCTGGTCCCCAGCCCTCCTCTCTCTCTCTGGTCCCCAGCCCTCCTCTCTCTCTCTGGTCCCCAGCCCTCCTCTCTCTCTCTGGTCCCCAGCCCTCCTCTCTCTCTCTGGTCCCCAGCCCTCCTCTCTCTCTCTGGTCCCCAGCCCTCCTCTCTCTCTCTCTGGTCCCCAGCCCTCCTCTCTCTCTCTCTGGTCCCCAGCCCTCCTCTCTCTCTCTGGTCCACAGCCCTCCTCTCTCTCTCTGGTCCCCAGCCCTCCTCTCTCTCCTGTCCACAGCCCTCCTCTCTCTCTCCTGTCCACAGCCCTCCTCTCTCTCTCTGGTCCCCAGCCCTCCTCTCTCTCTCTGGTCCCCAGCCCTCCTCTCTCTCCTGTCCACAGCCCTCCTCTCTCTCTCTCTCTGGCCCCAAGCCCTCCCTCTCTCTCCTGTCCACAGCCCTCCTCTCTCTCTCTGGCCCCAAGCCCTCCCTCTCTCTCTCTCTGGTCCCAAGCCCTCCCCTCTCTCTCTCTGGTCCCCAGCCCTCCTCTCTCTCTCTGGTCCCCAGCCCTCCTCTCTCTCTCTCTGGTCCCCAGCCCTCCTCTCTCTCTCTCTGGTCCCCAGCCCTCCTCTCTCTCTCTCTGGTCCCCAGCCCTCCTCTCTCTCTCTGGTCCCCAGCCCTCCCCTCTCTCTCTCTCTGGTCCCCAGCCCTCCTCTCTCTCTCTCTGGTCCCCAGCCCTCCCCTCTCTCTCTCTGGTCCCCAGCCCTCCCCTCTCTCTCTCTGGTCCCCAGCCCTCCCCTCTCTCTCTCTGGTCCCCAGCCCTCCTCTCTCTCTCTCTGGTCCCCAGCCCTCCTCTCTCTCTCTCTGGTCCCAAGCCCTCCCCTCTCTCTCTCTCTGGTCCCAAGCCCTCCCCTCTCTCTGGTCCCAAGCCCTCCCCTCTCTCTCTCTGGTCCCAAGCCCTCCCCTCTCTCTCTCTCTGGTCCCAAGCCCTCCCCTCTCTCTCTCTGGTCCCCAGCCCTCCTCTCTCTCTCTCTCTCTCTCTCTGTATAACGTTGTTTTCTTTGTATCACTCACCCTTCCCTCCTCCTCCTCCTCCTCCTCCTCCTCCTCCTCCTCCTCCTCCTCCTCCTCCTCCTCCTCCTCCTCCCCCTCCTCTTCTTCTTCTTCTTCTTGTTAAATGAGTAATTTCATTCCAGTGTTTTCCTTTCTTGCATCACAATGGAGTCTCTGGTTCTGTTCTCAAAATAAGCTGTTTGTTTTAATCGGAATTAGCAACCTTTTTAAACCAGGAATGATTGTTCATAGCAGCTCTGAATAATAACATCCAAGGGCTTGCTCATCTATCACCTGAGATATAGAGTGTTCCAGAGCAACACTCATTCATGCTTCCTGCTTCCTGTTACTACTGAGATATAGAGTGTTCCAGAGCATCACTCATGCTTCCTGCTTCCTGTTCCTACTGAGATATAGTGTTCCAGAGCATCACTCATGCTTCCTGCTTCCTGTTCCTACTGAGATATAGAGTGTTCCAGAGCATCACTCATGCTTCCTGCTTCCTGCTCTGTTACTACTGAGATATAGAGTGTTCCAGAGCATCACTCATGCTTCCTGCTTCCTGCTCTGTTACTACTGAGATATAGAGTGTTCCAGAGCATCACTCCTGCTTCCTGCTTCCTGTTACTACTGAGATATAGAGTGTTCCAGAGCATCACTCATGCTTCCTGCTTCCTGCTCTGTTACTACTGAGATTCAGGTAACTGGCAAAATAATGGAAACACCTGAGTAAATGGTGGCTACAAAGTTTATTGAAAGCAGGTGAGGTTGTAATTAAGCAATTAACATTAATGGTTATTGAATGGTGTCCCAATGCCTTATTAAGACACTATGTTGGTGTTTCCTTTATTTTGGCAGTTACCTGGTGGTTTGTGGCCCAGGGCCTTATTAAGACACTATGTTGGTGTTTCCTTTATTCTGGCAGTTACCTGGTGGCCCAGCGCCTTATTAAGACACTATGTTGGTGTTTCCTTTATTCTGGCAGTTACCTGGTGGCCCAACGCCTTATTAAGACACTATGTTGGTGTTTCCTTTATTCTGGCAGTTACCTGGTGGCCCAATGCCTTATTAAGACACTATGTTGGTGTTTCCTTTATTCTGGCAGTTAGCTGGTGGCCCAACGCCTTATTAAGACACTATGTTGGTGTTTCCTTTATTCTGGCAGTTCCCTGGTGGCCCAATGCCTTATTAAGACACCATGTTGGTGTTTCCTTTATTTTGGCAGTTAGCTGGTGGCCCAATGCCTTATTAAGACACTATGTTGGTGTTTCCTTTATTCTGCCAGTTACCTGCGGCCCAACGCCTTATTAAGACACCATGTTGGTGTTTCCTTTATTCTGGCAGTTAGCTGGTGGCCCAACGCCTTGTTAAGACACTATGTTGGTGTTTCCTTTATTCTGGCAGTTCCCTGGTGGCCCAATGCCTTATTAAGACACCATGTTGGTGTTTCCTTTATTTTGGCAGTTAGCTGGTGGCCCAATGCCTTATTAAGACACTATGTTGGTGTTTCCTTTATTCTGCCAGTTACCTGGTGGTTGGTGGCCCAAGGCCTTATTAAGACACTAGGTTGGTGTTTCCTTTATTCTGGCAGTTAGCTGGTGGCCCAATGCCTTATTAAGACATTATGTTGGTGTTTCCTTTATTCTGGCTGTTACCTGGTGGCCCAACGCCTTATTAAGACACTATGTTGGTGTTTCCTTTATTCTGGCAGTTACCTGGTGGCCCAACGCCTTATTAAGACACTATGTTGGTGTTTCCTTTATTCTGGCAGTTACCTGGTGGCCCAACGCCTTATTAAGACACTATGTTGGTGTTTCCTTTATTCTGGCAGTTACCTGGTGGCCCAATGCCTTATTAAGACACTATGTTGGTGTTTCCTTTATTCTGGCAGTTACCTGGTGGCCCAACGCCTTATTAAGACACTATGTTGGTGTTTCCTTTATTCTGGCAGTTACCTGGTGGCCCAACGCCTTATTAAGACACTATGTTGGTGTTTCCTTTATTCTGGCAGTTACCTGGTGGCCCAACGCCTTATTAAGACACTATGTTGGTGTTTCCTTTATTCTGCCAGTTACCTGGTGGCCCAACGCCTTATTAAGACACTATGTTGGTGTTTCCTTTATTCTGCCAGTTACCTGTATGTTAGCTCTTTGGTCTG
>NW_026286166.1:20000-50000 GCF_023373465.1 Oncorhynchus keta | reverse complement strand
AAGAGCTGTGAGTGTTTCTGGGTAATTCTCTAAGAGTTCTGAGTGTTTCTGGGTAATTCTCTAAGAGCTGTGAGTGTTTCTGGGTAATTCTCTAAGAGCTGTGAGTGTTTCTGGGTAATTCTCTAAGAGCTGTGAGTGTTTCTGGGTAATTCTCTAAGAGCTGTGAGTGTTTCTGGGTAATTCTCTAAGAGCTGTGAGTGTTTCTGGGTAATTCTCTAAGAGCTGTGAGTGTTTCTGGGTAATTCTCTAAGAGCTGTGAGTGTTTCTGGGTCATTATTATTATTAACGAAATGATTCAAGCTCTGTCAGATTGGTTTTTGATCCGTTGCTAGACAACCATTTCCAGGTCTCACCTGGAAGTAGATTTAAGTCAGAACTTTAACTCAGCCAATCAGCAACATTCGCTGTCGTCTTGGTAAACAACTCCAGTGTAGATGTGGTCTTGGTGTTTTAAGTTTATTGTCCAGCTGAAAGGTGAATTCATCTCCCAGTGTAGATGTGGTCTTGGTGTTTTAGGTTGTTGTCCAGCTGAAAGGTGAATTCATCTCCCAGTGTCTGTTGAATACCAGACTAAACCAAACGAAGCAGGTTATTATGTGGCTTGTTAAAACTACTTTGGACAACAGCCGGTGAAATTGCAGAGCGCCAAATTCAAAACACTCATAATAAACATTCAAGTGTTATTTATTTAACTAGTCAGTTAAGAACAAATTCTTATTGTCAATGACGGCCTAGGAACAGTGGGTTAACTGGTTTTTGTACCTTGTCAGCTCGGGATTTGAGCTTGCAACCTTCTGGTTACTAGTCCAACGCTCTAACCACTAGGCTACCCCGTATACATCAGTTTAAAGATGAATTTCTTGTTAATCCAACCGCTGTGTCAGATTTCAAAATAGGCTTTACGGCGAAACCATGAGATTATCTGAGAACAGCGCCCAGCAGTCAAATCATTACAAACAGAAACCAGCCAAGTAGATGAGTTACACAAGTCAGAAATAGCGATTAGAATTTATCACTTACCTTTGATGATCTTCATATGGTTGCACTCACAAGACTCCATGTTACACAATAAATGTTTGTTTTGTTCGATAAAGTCCCTCTTTATATCCAAAACCTCCGTTTTTTCATGATGCGTTTTGTTCAGTAATCCATTGGCACAAAGCACAATCACAGCAGGCTGACGAAAAATCAAATAAGTACCATAAAAGTAGAAAAAAAAGTAGAAACATGTCAAACGATGTTTATTAATCAATCCTCAGATTGTTTTTCTCATAAATAATCGATCGTATTTCAACCGGACAAAAGCTTTGTCAATAGAAACAAGAAAGGCGAGGTCCCGATTTATGCGCAGGACTCATGTCTGGAAATCTCCACTGTCCACTCATTGAAAGCGCTGTATCGCCCTCATTCTTCCGAGTTAAAGCCTGAAACAATGCCTAACGACTGGCCACATGTAGAAGAAGGCACAGAGCTCGTGAACTGGGTTCTAAGTCTTTGTATGGTGGATCGGCTTTCAATGGAAAAACAGGCATTTCAAAATAAAGGCACTTCCTGGATGGATTGTCCTCAGGTTTTCGCCTGCCATATCAGTTCTGTTATTCTCACAGACATTATTTTAACAGTTTTGGAAACATTGGAGTGTTTTCTATCCAAATCTACCATCTATATGCATATCCTAGCTTCTAGGCCTGAGTAGCAGGCGGGTTACTTTGGGCACCTCAGTCATCCAAACTTCCCAATACTGCCCCTATCCCAATAAAGTTAAGCAAAGGTTTACTCAGAGTAACCCCTGAACGTGGAGTACCTGATAATGTATGTGTCTCTCCAGAGTAAGCCCTGATAATGTAGTTGATGTGTCACTCCAGAGTAAGCCCCTGATAATGTATTTAATGTGTCTCTCCAGAGTAAGCCCCTGAACGTGGAGTACCTGATAATGCATTTAATGTCTCTCCAGAGTAAGCCCCTGATAATGTATTTCATGTGTCTCTCCAGAGTAAGCCCCTGATCATGTATTTAATGTGTCTCTCCAGAGTAAGCCCCTGATAATGTATTTAATGTCTCTCCAGAGTAAGCCCCTGATAATGTATTTAATGTCTCTCCAGAGTAAGCCCCTGATAATGTATTTAATGTCTCTCCAGAGTAAGCCCCTGATAATGTATTTAATGTCTCTCCAGAGTAAGCCCCTGATAATGTATTTAATGTCTCCAGAGTAAGCCCCTGATAGTGTATTTAATGTGTCTCTCCAGAGTAAGCCCCTGATAATGTATTTAATGTCTCTCCAGAGTAAGCCCCTGATAATGTATTTAATGTCTCCAGAGTAAGCCCCTGATAATGTATTTAATGTCTCCAGAGTAAGCCCCTGATAATGTATTTAATGTGTCTCCAGAGTAAGCCCCTGATAATGTATTTAATGTCTCCAGAGTAAGCCCCTGATAATGTATTTAATGTGTCTCTCCAGAGTAAGCCCCTGAACGTGGAGTACCTGATAATGCATTTAATGTCTCTCCAGAGTAAGCCCCTGATAATGTATTTCATGTGTCTCTCCAGAGTAAGCCCCTGATCATGTATTTAATGTGTCTCTCCAGAGTAAGCCCCTGATAATGTATTTAATGTCTCTCCAGAGTAAGCCCCTGATAATGTATTTAATGTGTCTCTCCAGAGTAAGCCCCTGATAATGTATTTAATGTGTCTCTCCAGAGTAAGCCCCTGATAATGTATTTAATGTCTCTCCAGAGTAAGCCCCTGATAATGTATTTAATGTCTCCAGAGTAAGCCCCTGATAATGTATTTAATGTGTCTCTCCAGAGTAAGCCCCTGATAATGTATTTAATGTGTCTCTCCAGAGTAAGCCCCTGATAATGTATTTAATGTCTCTCCAGAGTAAGCCCCTGATAATGTATTTAATGTCTCCAGAGTAAGCCCCTGATAATGTATTTAATGTCTCTCCAGAGTAAGCCCCTGATAATGTATTTAATGTGTCTCTCCAGAGTAAGCCCCTGATAATGTATTTAATGTGTCTCTCCAGAGTAAGCCCCTGATAATGTATTTAATGTGTCTCTCCAGAGTAAGCCCCTGATAATGTATTTAATGTCTCTCCAGAGTAAGCCCCTGATAATGTATTTAATGTCTCCAGAGTAAGCCCCTGATAATGTATTTAATGTCTCTCCAGAGTAAGCCCCTGATAATGTATTTAATGTGTCTCTCCAGAGTAAGCCCCTGATAATGTATTTAATGTCTCTCCAGAGTAAGCCCCTGATAATGTATTTAATGTGTCTCTCCAGAGTAAGCCCCTGATAATGTATTTAATGTGTCTCTCCAGAGTAAGCCCCTGATAATGTATTTAATGTGTCTCTCCAGAGTAAGCCCCTGATAATGTATTTAATGTCTCTCCAGAGTAAGCCCTGATAATGTATTTAATGTGTCTCTCCAGAGTAAGCCCCTGATAATGTATTTAATGTCTCTCCAGAGTAAGCCCCTGATAATGTATTTAATGTCTCTCCAGAGTAAGCCCCTGATAATGTATTTAATGTCTCTCCAGAGTAAGCCCCTGATAATGTATTTCATGTCTCTCCAGGGTAAGCCCCTGATAATGTATTTCATGTCTCTCCAGGGTAAGCCCCGATAATGTATTTAATGTCTCCAGAGTAAGCCCCTGATAATGTATTTAATGTCTCCAGAGTAAGCCCCTGATAATGTATTTAATGTCTCTCCAGAGTAAGCCCCTGATAATGTATTTAATGTCTCCAGAGTAAGCCCCTGATAATGTATTTAATGTCTCCAGAGTAAGCCCCTGATAATGTATTTAATGTCTCTCCAGAGTAAGCCCCTGATAATGTATTTAATGTCTCTCCAGAGTAAGCCCCTGATAATGTATTTAATGTCTCCAGAGTAAGCCCCTGATAATGTATTTAATGTCTCTCCAGAGTAAGCCCCTGATAATGTATTTAATGTCTCTCCAGAGTAAGCCCCTGATAATGTATTTAATGTCTCTCCAGAGTAAGCCCCTGATAATGTATTTAATGTCTCTCCAGAGTAAGCCCCTGATAATGTATTTAATGTCTCCAGAGTAAGCCCCTGATAATGTATTTAATGTCTCCAGAGTAAGCCCCTGAACGTGGAGTACCATGATGGACGCGTCTGTTCTTCTTCCTCCTACTGGTACTCCTCTGACTGGAATAGACTTCGTTAAGAGACTGCCCTGTGGAGGAGTAGAGAAGACCAGACGGGTAACACACACACACACACACACACACACACACACACACACACACACACACACACACACACACACACACACACACACACTGAGACACCTACTGCCCTGTGGAGGAGTAGAGAAGACCAGACGGGTAACACACACACACACACTGAGATACCTACTGCCCTGTGGAGGAGTAGAGAAGACCAGATGGGTAACACACACACACACACTGAGACACCTACTGCCCTGTGGAGGAGTAGAGAAGACCAGACGGGTAACACACACACACACACACACACACACACTGAGACACCTACTGACCTGTGGAGGGGTAGAGAAGACCAGACGGGTAACACACACACACACACACACACTGAGACACCTACTGCCCTGTGGAGGAGTAGAGAAGACCAGACGGGTAACACACACACACACACACTGAGACACACCTACTGCCCTGTGGAGGAGTAGAGAAGACCAGACTTGTAACACACACACACACACACACACTGTGACGGCCCTGAATTTTTTCTGAACCGTCTCAGTGCAGCTCCGTCCAATAGGGCGCTTTCCCTTTAATTCCCAATTAAATAGCCAGCATCAGCTGCACGAAAGGGGGTTGTGATGGAGACGTGCATGAGGATGTGTTCAACCCTCAGTTCCGAAGCTTCTCTATTCCGTTTGTTTTGTTGCCGTTAAACGTGTGTTTTGTAGCCTAAGAGAGTTTACCCAGGATCGGATCCACTCATCGCGTCCCTGGACTACACCTCTCCGTTCTTCGTGGCCTTTCTCCGCTGGAGATCTATTGGCGGATTGGATTGTCTGACTGACCGACTGACTACCACCTTTTTGTATACGGTATTTCATTTGTTTGGATGTGATGTATACTGTGATTTGTGTAGTTAGTGGTAGTTGAGGACTTAATTAAGAGTTGATCCGCTTTTAAGGTTCTGTGGTAAAGTAATTGTTATATTGATTGTATGTTTAATACTGGGTTTACGCTACACGGAATGAACGGACAAACATCGCGTGACAAAAGTCACTTGAGTTCACTGAACTCCTTTACCGGGCAGGACTCTTTAGGCCCGAGGTACAGGACATTTCTGGAGGAACCAGAACTCATTGTGATATTATTATATGTGTGTGTGTAATCATTGTTGTTGCTAATACAACCCACGCAACAGAATATAGTTGTTTTTGAAGTTCTTTTCAATGTTTTAAGGGTTTATGAAAAGTTTATTTCCTCCTGACTTTTACATACGTCCTTTGTATTGGTGTAGACTTGACGGACCAGATGGGACTCATTCCCACCCAAACTAAAAGGAGAAACTAATGTTTTCTCTGGTAGGCACCACCTACCTGGCACCCCTATAAATAATAACCTCAAGTCAAAACCGTTACATAAAAAATGGCACCCCCATTGAGGAATGTGTTGCATGGGACAGCTCGAGACTGGTGGGATGTGGCACGTCTCACCACTACCTCCTGGGCTGACTTTGAGGCCAAGTTTTCCTCTGCATTTCTATCTGAGGACTACACAGATGAATTGGCAGACAGAGTCAGAAATCGAGTACAAGGAGAGAAAGAGAGTATCCGTGACTTTGCATACGGTTACCACTCCCTGTGCAGAAGGTGGAAACCTGGCATTGAGGAGGAAGAGGTCATTAAATTGATCTTGAAGAACATCAACCCACTACTAGCCAGTCAACTCCGAGAACGAGTCACCACTGTCGATGGACTGGTTCGCTTGGGACAGCAGTTTGAGAAGGACAGAGAATGCCAACAGCAATATGACCAGAGAAAGAAACAGACACCCAAACAGTTACCCAAGACAGACCATCAACAACAGCCAGAGTCTCCAGCCAAGACCCTCTCATGTTTTGTTGGAGATGTAGCCAAAAGGGACATTCTTCAGCTACATGTCCAAGACCGTATCAAGTAAACCCTTCCAGAAACCACAAATCACAACAGGCCAACACACCTAACTGTCTTCGCAGCAATGACCATCCTTCTCTGGGTGCTTTAACCAGAGCTGAAACCCCAAGAGTCACTGCCTATGCCCCCCATCGACATCCCCTTCCTTTCAGTTCATACCGCACCAACTGGTGTTACCCCTGTCCATAGGCCCATGGACAGGAAGAGCCATCTTGGATACCGGGTCATCCTACACACTGCTCAATGAGAAACTGTGGAAGGAGGTTAACGGTCCACAATACAACTTGAAGCCGTGGACAGAAGGTCCACTCTATCTGGCTGATGGTGAGGCTAGACGACCACTTGGATGGAGTGAGGTAGAGTTCCGCCTGTGTAACCGCTCTTATATGATTCCTTCTGTTATCCTACAAACCAGGAACCTTGCTTTTCCTGTCGTGTTGGGAATTGATTTCATGTACTTCAGTGGTGTCCAGATTGATATCGCACACAATTGCTACTGGTTTCCATACAATCCGAGCGAGAAGCATTTCTTCCAATCAGAAGCTATGAAGTTACATGATTGGGGTTCAAATGTGGCAGTCTTCTCTGCCATTGCTCCGGTACCACTAACCTCGATAATCCTTCTGACGATCTCCTTTACAGGCTGTGAGAAGAGCTCAGCTGGAACAGCCAGAGGAGTTAAGGCTGTTGGAACAGCTGCAGAATAATGCTGATGTATGTACTTCAAAGCTGGGACGCACCAGGCTCCTGAAGCACAAAATATTCCTTACACAGGAAATGCCGATCAAGCAAAAGCCATATCGTTTGTCCCCAGCGAAGCTAATCATCCAAAAGGGACTCATAAATGATATGTTAACCCAAGATATAATAGAACGTTCCTCCTCTCCCTGGGCTGCTCCTGTTGTCCTCATCCCAAAAAAGACTGGTGGTCTTAGATTTTGTGTGGACTATAGGAAGACCAACAATGTTTCCCAGACTGATGCCTATCCTCTTCCCACCATCCATGAGATCCTGGAGTCATTGTCTGGTGCTGTTGTGTTCACTACCCTTGATCTCAATAGTGGTTATTGGCAGGTTGAGATGGACCAGGAAAGCAAGGACAAGACTGCGTTTGTCTGTGCCGAGGGCTTGTTTTCCTTTAAGGTGATGCCCTTTGGATTAAAGAATGCCCCTGCCACTTTCCAAAGACTCATGGAGATTGCGTTAGGTGAGCTCAAAGGGAAGATCTGTTTCGCCTATCTGGACGATATAATTATCTACTCTCAGAACAGAGAAAGACACTTTCAAGATCTTCACAGTGTTGGACAAGCTAAGAGAAGCTGGTCTGACCTTAAATATGAAGAAGAGCAACTTCTGCCAAACCTCCCTGAAGTTCCTTGGCCATATTGTGTCTTTCGACGGCATTCATGTGGATCCTGAAAAGACAAAGGCTGTACAAGACTTCTGTGCCAACCACACTCAAGGCCCTTCAACGGTTCCTTGGTATGGCTGGATGGTACCATCGGTTTGTGTCGAACTTCTCCCAGGTGGCAGAACCCCTCAACGCGATGAAGCGAAAAGGAGCTAAATTCCAATGGACGGCAGAGTGCCAGACTTCCTTGAAACCCTGAAACGACATCTCGTCACACCTCCCATTTTAGGTCATCCCAACTTTGATTGCCCTTTTGTTGTTTACACTGATGCAAGTGATGTTGGACTTGGTGCTGTCCTAGTCCAACAGACTGGACTTGGCACTGAAGAAGTGCTAGCGTTCGCCAGTCGGACATTGAATGGAGCAGAACGGAACTACTCCACAACAGAGCAAGAGTGCCTTGCAGTGGTCTGGGCTTTGGAAAAGTGGAGGTACTACTTGGAGGGAAGACACTTCACTGTGGTCACTGACCATTCCTCCCTTGTGTGGGTGTTCAAGACCAACAAACCAAGCACCAGACTCATAAGATGGGCTCTACGGTTGCAAGAGTTCACATTTGCAGTGGAATACAGGAAAGGAAAATACAACACTGTTCCAGATGCCTTGTCCAGAGCTCCTACTTGTGATAACGGTGGCCCTGATCTTACATGTGCTACTGTCCTGTCAAGCAGTCGAGACTCGCCCAAACGGACTTTCCCATCTCTGATGAGGCCATATGGAAAGCTCAACAGGATGATCCAGAAGTACAGGCTTTGTACCAGACTATCCTGGAAGATGGAGAAAAGATGGTCAATCCTACCACAAAGCTGACCATCATTGAAGATAAAGTCTACCGAGTCGTACAACTACCTCACAGAACACTCTACCAAATGTACATACCGGACACTCTACGCCTACAACTGCTTCAACATTTCCATGAAGACCCATTAGCTGGTCATTTGGGCAGGTTCAAAACCTACAAGCGGTTGCAAGCGTTACTCTACTGGCCACATCTGAGCATGGATGTGAAGTCACACATCCGAAATTGTCAGGTTTGTCAGATGTACAAACCAGAAGGTAGAAAGCCTGCTGGCAAGTTGCAGCAAACGGTGGTTACCCGACCTTGGGAAATGTTAGAGTGGATTTGATGGGTCCATTTCCTAGAAGCTCCAATCAGAATGTGTACATGCTTGTTTTTGTTGATTATTATTCAAAGTGGGTGGAGCTCTTTTCCCTGCGTCAGGCCACAGCGAGGACCGTCTCTAACATCCTTACGAAAGAGATCCTGACTCGCTGGGGAGTGCCTGATTACATCCTGTCTGATCGAGGTTCCCAATTTGTCTCTGATCTCTTTGAGGAGACCTGCCAAAGATGGAACCTGAGACAGAAGTTGACCACGGCCTATCACCCACAGACCAATCTCACTGAGAGAGTAAATCGAACCTTGAAGACAATGATTGCTTCCTATGTAGGGACCCAGCACAAACACTGGGACAAGCACCTTCACGAGTTTCGATTTGCCCTGAATTCTGCGGTGCAAGAGTCCACTGGAGTCACACCTGCAGAGCTGAACCTAAGTCGTCCTCTCCGAGGACCCTTGGATATGGTGCTACAGCCCCAGCAGCTTACTCCAGACGCTGCTTGCTATGACCAGGTAGGCCATCTCCATGACTTGAGAGCTCTTGTCTCAAAGAACATGATCCAGGCTCGACTCAAGCAGAAGAGAAATTATGATAAGAACAGACGAGACATGCAGTTCCAGCTTCGTGATCGGGTGTGGCTTCGCTCTCATCCTTACTCGAAAGCTGAACAATTCTTCTCGGCCAAGCTCGCTCCTAAATGGCAAGGACCATATAGGATTGTGGAGCAGATGGGCCCTTGAACTACCGAGTGGTGAAAGAGGACACAGGTGAAGATATGCGCATCGTCCATGTCTCACGCCTTAAGGCCTGTTACCCCTCGGCTGAGGAATTGAGGCGATTGAGCGCCGCAAGGTCCTGGATATCTTTGAAGAGGATAGTGAGGATACTTTTCTCGGATTCCCAGACCCAGAAGTCTCGCACCTTAAGGCCTGTGACTCCTCAGCTGAGGAGCGTGAGCTCCAAAAAGTAATGAATATTTTTGTAGAGGAAAGTGATGAGGAGACCTTTCTCGGTTTCCCGACCAAGATGTGCCTTCCAGGGCAATGGTCGGCTTTTTCCAGGGGAGGGGTGTGTGACGGCCCTGAATTTTTCTGAACCGTCTCAGTGCAGCTCCTTCCAATAGGGCGCTTTCCCTTTAATTCCCAATTAAATAGCCAGCATCAGCTGCACGAAAGGGGGGTTGTGATGGAGACGTGCATGAGGATGTGTTCAACCCTCAGTTCCGAAGCTTCTCTATTCCGTTTGTTTTGTTGCCGTTAAACGTGTGTTTTGTAGCCTAAGAGAGTTTACCCAGGATCGGATCCACTCATCGCGTCCCTGGACTACACCTCTCCGTTCTCCGCTGGAGATCTATTGGCGGATTGGATTGTCTGACTGACCGACTGACTACCACCTTTTTGTATACGGTATTTCATTTGTTTGGATGTGATGTATACTGTGATTTGTGTAGTTAGTGGTAGTTGAGGACTTAATTAAGAGTTGATCCGCTTTAAGGTTCTGTGGTAAAGTAATTGTTATATTGATTGTATGTTTAATACTGGGTTTACGCTACACGGAATGAACGGACAAACATCGCGTGACAAAAGTCACTTGAGTTCACTGAACTCCTTTACCGGGCAGGACTCTTTAGGCCCGAGGTACAGGACATTTCGGGAGGAACCAGAACTCATTGTGATATTATTATATGTGTGTGTGTGTAATCATTGTTGTTGCTAATACAACCCACGCAACAGAATATAGTTGTTTTTGAAGTTCTTTTCAATGTTTTAAGGGTTTATGAAAAGTTTATTTCCATCCTGACTTTTACATACGTCCTTTGTATTGGTGTAGACTTGACGGACCAGATGGGACTCATTCCCACCCAAACTAAAAGGAGAAACCAATGTTTTCTCTGGTAGGCACAACCTACCTGGCACCCCTATAAATAATAACCTCAAGTCAAAACCGTTACAACACACACACACACACACACACTGAGACACCTACTGCCCTGTGGAGGAGTAGAGAAGACCAGACGTGTAACACACACACACACACACACACACGCTGAGACACACCTACTGACCTGGGAGGGATGTTCTGTACCTACTGACCTGGGGAGGGATGTTCTGTACCTACTGACCTGGGGAGGGATGTCCTGTACCACCTACTGACCTGGGGAGGGATGTTCTGTACCTACTGACCTGGGGAGGGATGTCCTGTACCACCTACTGACCTGGGGAGGGATGTTCTGTACCTACTGACCTGGGGAGGGATGTCCTGTACCACCTACTGACCTGGGGAGGGATGTTCTGTACCTACTGACCTGGGGAGGGATGTCCTGTACCACCTACTGACCTGGGGAGGGATGTTCTGTACCTACTGACCTGGGGAGGGATGTCCTGTACCTACTGACCTGGGGAGGGATGTCCTGTACCTACTGACCTGGGGAGGGATGTCCTGTACCACCTACTGACCTGGGGAGGGATGTCCTGTACCACCTACTGACCTGGGGAGGGATGTTCTGTACCTACTGACCTGGGGAGGGATGTCCTGTACCTACTGACCTGGGGAGGGATGTCCTGTACCACCTACTGACCTGGGGAGGGATGTTCTGTACCTACTGACCTGGGGAGGGATGTTCTGTACCTACTGACCTGGGGAGGGATGTTCTGTACCACCTACTGACCTGGGGAGGGATGTTCTGTACCTACTGACCTGGGGAGGGATGTCCTGTACCACCTACTGACCTGGGGAGGGATGTTCTGTACCTACTGACCTGGGGAGGGATGTTCTGTACCTACTGACCTGGGGAGGGATGTCCTGTACCACCTACTGACCTGGGGAGGGATGTTCTGTACCTACTGACCTGGGGAGGGATGTTCTGTACCTACTGACCTGGGGAGGGATGTTCTGTACCTACTGACCTGGGGAGGGATGTTCTGTACCTACTGACCTGGGGAGGGATGTTCTGTACCTTCTGACCTGGGGAGGGATGTTCTGTACCTACTGACCTGGGGAGGGATGTCCTGTACCACCTACTGACCTGGGGAGGGATGTTCTGTACCTACTGACCTGGGGAGGGATGTTCTGTACCTTCTGACCTGGGGAGGGATGTTCTGTACCTACTGACCTGGGGAGGGATGTCCTGTACCACCTACTGACCTGGGGAGGGATGTTCTGTACCTACTGACCTGGGGAGGGATGTTCTGTACCTAGTGACCTGGGGAGGGATGTTCTGTACCTACTGACCTGGGGAGGGATGTTCTGTACCTACTGACCTGGGGAGGGATGTTCTGTACCTACTGACCTGGGGAGGGATGTTCTGTACCTACTGACCTGGGGAGGGATGTTCTGTACCACCTACTGACCTGGGGATGGATGTTCTGTACCTACAGACCTGGGGAGGGATGTTCTGTACCAAGTGAGACACCACTCTGTGTGTCGTATGTTGGTGACCGGTGTTATTCTCCCTCTACAGGCCATCCGTGTGTTCTTCATGCTGAGATCATTATCTCTTCAGCTGCAGGGAGAACCAGAGACGCAGCTTCCTCTCACTCGCTCTGAAGACCTTATCAAGACCGACGATGTTCTGGACCTAAGTAAGACTGTGTGTGTGTGTGTGTGTGTGTGTGTGTGTGTGTGTGTGTGTGTGTGTGTGTGTGTGTGTGTGTGTTCTGACTGACCATGCTCTTGACCTCATCAAGACTGACTGTGTTCTAGACCTCAAGACTGACTGTGTTCTAGACCTCAAGACTGACTGTGTTCTAGACCTCAAGACTGACTGTGTTCTAGACCTCAAGACTGACTGTGTTCTAGACCTCAAGACTGACTATGTTCTAGACCTCAAGACTGACTGTGTTCTAGACCTCAAGACTGACTGTGTTCTAGACCTCAAGACTGACTGTGTTCTAGACCTCAAGACTGACTGTGTTCTAGACCTCAAGACTGACTGTGTTCTCGACCTCAAGACTGACTGTGTTCTAGACCTCAAGACTGACTGTGTTCTCGACCTCAAGACTGACTGTGTTCTCGACCTCAAGACTGACTGTGTTCTCGACCTCAAGACTGACTGTGTTCTCGACCTCAAGACTGACTGTGTTCTCGACCTCGTCAAGACCGAACGTGTTCTAGACCTCGTCAAGACTGAACGTGTTCTAGACCTCGTCGAGACTGACCGTGTTCTAGACCTCGTCGAGACTGACCGTGTTCTAGACCTCGTCGAGACCGACCGTGTTCTAGACCTCGTCGAGACTGACCGTGTTCTAGACCTCGTCGAGACTGACCGTGTTCTAGAACTCGTCGAGACTGACCGTGTTCTAGACCTCATCAAGACTGACCATGTTCTAGACCTCACCGAGACTGACCGTGTTCGAGACCTCACTGAGACTGATCATGTTCTAGACCTCACTGAGACTGACCATGTTCTAGACCTCACTGAGACGGACCGTGTTCTAGACCTCACTGAGACTGACCGTGTTCGAGACCTCACTGAGACTGACCGTGTTCTAGACGTCACTGAGACTGACCGTGTTCTAGACCTCACTGAGACGGACCATGTTCTAGACCTCACTGAGACTGACCGTGTTCTAGACCTCACTGAGACTGACCGTGTTCTAGACCTCACTGAGACTGACCGTGTTCTAGACCTCACTGAGACTGACCGTGTTCGAGACCTCACTGAGACTGACCATGTTCTAGACCTCACTGAGACTGACCGTGTTCTGGACCTCACTGAGACTGACCGTGTTTGAGACCTCACTGAGACTGACCGTGTTTGAGACCTCACTGAGACTGACCGTGTTCTGGACCTCACTGAGACTGACCATGTTCTAGACCTCACTGAGACTGACCATGTTCTAGACATCTCTCTCTGTAGATAACAGTGATCTGATATCCTGTATGGTTGTGTTGTGGTCTCTCTCTCTGTAGATAACAGTGATCTGATAGCCTGTATGGTTGTGTTGTGGTCTCTCTGTAGATAACAGTGATCTGATAGCCTGTATGGTTGTGTTGTGGTCTCTCTCTCTGTAGATAATAGTGATCTGATAGCCTGTATGGTTGTGTTGTGGTCTCTCTCTGTAGATAACAGTGATCTGATAGCCTGTATGGTTGTGTTGTGGTCTCTCTCTGTAGATAACAGTGATCTGATAGCCTGTATGGTTGTGTTGTGGTCTCTCTGTAGATAACAGTGATCTGATAGCCTGTATGGTTGTGTTGTGGTCTCTCTCTCTCTGTAGATAACAGTGATCTGATAGCCTGTATGGTTGTGTTGTGGTCTCTCTGTAGATAACAGTTATCTGATAGCCTGTATGGTTGTGTTGTGGTCTCTCTCTCTGTAGATAACAGTGATCTGATAGCCTGTACGGTTGTGTTGTGGTCTCTCTCTCTCTGTAGATAACAGTGATCTGATAGCCTGTATGGTTGTGTTGTGGTCTCTCTGTAGATAACAGTTATCTGATAGCCTGTATGGTTGTGTTGTGGTCTCTCTCTCTCTGTAGATAACAGTGATCTGATAGCCTGTACGGTTGTGTTGTGGTCTCTCTCTCTGTAGATAACAGTGATCTGATAGCCTGTATGGTTGTGTTGTGGTCTCTCTCTCTGTAGATAACAGTGATCTGATAGCCTGTATGGTTGTGTTGTGGTCTCTCTCTCTGTAGATAACAGTGATCTGATAGCCTGTATGGTTGTGTTGTGGTCTCTCTCTCTCTGTAGATACCAGTGATCTGATAGCCTGTACGGTTGTGTTGTGGTCTCCCCTCTCTCTGTAGATAACAGTGATCTGATAGCCTGTATGGTTGTGTTGTGGTCTCTCTGTAGATAACAGTGATCTGATAGCCTGTATGGTTGTGTTGTGGTCTCTCTGTAGATAACAGTGATCTGATAGCCTGTATGGTTGTGTTGTGGTCTCTCTCTCTCTGTAGATAACAGTGATCTGATAGCCTGTATGGTTGTGTTGTGGTCTCTCTCTGTAGATAAGTGATCTGATAGCCTGTATGGTTGTGTTGTGGTCTCTCTCTCTCTGTAGATAACAGTGATCTGATAGCCTGTATGGTTGTGTTGTGGTCTCTCTCTGTAGATAACAGTGATCTGATAGCCTGTATGGTTGTGTTGTGGTCTCTCTCTGTAGATAATAGTGATCTGATAGCCTGTATGGTTGTGTTGTGGTCTCTCTGTAGATAACAGTGATCTGATAGCCTGTATGGTTGTGTTGTGGTCTCTCTCTCTCTGTAGATAACAGTGATCTGATAGCCTGTATGGTTGTGTTGTGGTCTCTCTGTAGATAACAGTTATCTGATAGCCTGTATGGTTGTGTTGTGGTCTCTCTCTCTCTGTAGATAACAGTGATCTGATAGCCTGTACGGTTGTGTTGTGGTCTCTCTCTCTCTGTAGATAACAGTGATCTGATAGCCTGTATGGTTGTGTTGTGGTCTCTCTGTAGATAACAGTTATCTGATAGCCTGTATGGTTGTGTTGTGGTCTCTCTCTCTCTGTAGATAACAGTGATCTGATAGCCTGTACGGTTGTGTTGTGGTCTCTCTCTCTGTAGATAACAGTGATCTGATAGCCTGTATGGTTGTGTTGTGGTCTCTCTCTCTGTAGATAACAGTGATCTGATAGCCTGTATGGTTGTGTTGTGGTCTCTCTCTCTCTGTAGATAACAGTGATCTGATAGCCTGTATGGTTGTGTTGTGGTCTCTCTCTCTCTGTAGATAACAGTGATCTGATAGCCTGTATGGTTGTGTTGTGGTCTCTCTCTCTGTAGATAACAGTGATCTGATAGCCTGTATGGTTGTGTTGTGGTCTCTCTCTGTAGATAACAGTGATCTGATAGCCTGTATGGTTGTGTTGTGGTCTCTCTGTAGATAATAGTGATCTGATAGCCTGTATGGTTGTGTTGTGGTCTCTCTCTCTCTGTAGATAACAGTGATCTGATAGCCTGTATGGTTGTGTTGTGGTCTCTCTGTAGATAACAGTTATCTGATAGCCTGTATGGTTGTGTTGTGGTCTCTCTCTCTCTGTAGATAACAGTGATCTGATAGCCTGTACGGTTGTGTTGTGGTCTCTCTCTCTCTGTAGATAACAGTGATCTGATAGCCTGTATGGTTGTGTTGTGGTCTCTCTGTAGATAACAGTTATCTGATAGCCTGTATGGTTGTGTTGTGGTCTCTCTCTCTCTGTAGATAACAGTGATCTGATAGCCTGTACGGTTGTGTTGTGGTCTCTCTCTGTAGATAACAGTGATCTGATAGCCTGTATGGTTGTGTTGTGGTCTCTCTCTCTGTAGATAACAGTGATCTGATAGCCTGTATGGTTGTGTTGTGGTCTCTCTCTCTCTGTAGATAACAGTGATCTGATAGCCTGTATGGTTGTGTTGTGGTCTCTCTCTCTGTAGATAACAGTGATCTGATAGCCTGTATGGTTGTGTTGTGGTCTCTCTCTCTCTGTAGATAACAGTGATCTGATAGCCTGTATGGTTGTGTTGTGGTCTCTCTCTGTAGATAACAGTGATCTGATAGCCTGTATGGTTGTGTTGTGGTCTCTCTGTAGATAATAGTGATCTGATAGCCTGTATGGTTGTGTTGTGGTCTCTCTGTAGATAACAGTGATCTGATAGCCTGTATGGTTGTGTTGTGGTCTCTCTCTGTAGATAATAGTGATCTGATAGCCTGTATGGTTGTGTTGTGGTCTCTCTGTAGATAACAGTGATCTGATAGCCTGTATGGTTGTGTTGTGGTCTCTCTCTCTCTCTGTAGATAACAGTGATCTGATAGCCTGTACGGTTGTGTTGTGGTCTCTCTCTCTCTGTAGATAACAGTGATCTGATAGCCTGTATGGTTGTGTTGTGGTCTCTCTGTAGATAACAGTTATCTGATAGCCTGTATGGTTGTGTTGTGGTCTCTCTCTCTCTGTAGATAACAGTGATCTGATAGCCTGTACAGTTGTGTTGTGGTCTCTCTCTCTGTAGATAACAGTGATCTGATAGCCTGTATGGTTGTGTTGTGGTCTCTCTCTCTGTAGATAACAGTGATCTGATAGCCTGTATGGTTGTGTTGTGGTCTCTCTCTCTGTAGATAACAGTGATCTGATAGCCTGTATGGTTGTGTTGTGGTCTCTCTCTCTCTGTAGATAACAGTGATCTGATAGCCTGTATGGTTGTGTTGTGGTCTCTCTCTCTGTAGATAACAGTGATCTGATAGCCTGTATGGTTGTGTTGTGGTCTCTCTCTGTAGATAACAGTGATCTGATAGCCTGTATGGTTGTGTTGTGGTCTCTCTGTAGATAATAGTGATCTGATAGCCTGTATGGTTGTGTTGTGGTCTCTCTGTAGATAACAGTGATCTGATAGCCTGTATGGTTGTGTTGTGGTCTCTCTCTGTAGATAATAGTGATCTGATAGCCTGTATGGTTGTGTTGTGGTCTCTCTGTAGATAACAGTGATCTGATAGCCTGTATGGTTGTGTTGTGGTCTCTCTCTCTCTGTAGATAACAGTGATCTGATAGCCTGTATGGTTGTGTTGTGGTCTCTCTGTAGATAATAGTGATCTGATAGCCTGTATGGTTGTGTTGTGGTCTCTCTGTAGATAACAGTGATCTGATAGCCTGTATGGTTGTGTTGTGGTCTCTCTCTCTGTAGATAACAGTGATCTGATAGCCTGTATGGTTGTGTTGTGGTCTCTCTGTAGATAACAGTTATCTGATAGCCTGTGTGGTTGTGTTGTGGTCTCTCTCTGTAGATAAGTGATCTGATAGCCTGTATGGTTGTGTTGTGGTCTCTCTCTCTCTGTAGATAACAGTGATCTGATAGCCTGTATGGTTGTGTTGTGGTCTCTCTCTGTAGATAACAGTGATCTGATAGCCTGTATGGTTGTGTTGTGGTCTCTCTCTGTAGATAATAGTGATCTGATAGCCTGTATGGTTGTGTTGTGGTCTCTCTGTAGATAACAGTGATCTGATAGCCTGTATGGTTGTGTTGTGGTCTCTCTCTCTCTGTAGATAACAGTGATCTGATAGCCTGTATGGTTGTGTTGTGGTCTCTCTGTAGATAATAGTGATCTGATAGCCTGTATGGTTGTGTTGTGGTCTCTCTGTAGATAACAGTGATCTGATAGCCTGTATGGTTGTGTTGTGGTCTCTCTCTGTAGATAATAGTGATCTGATAGCCTGTATGGTTGTGTTGTGGTCTCTCTGTAGATAACAGTGATCTGATAGCCTGTATGGTTGTGTTGTGGTCTCTCTCTCTCTGTAGATAACAGTGATCTGATAGCCTGTATGGTTGTGTTGTGGTCTCTCTGTAGATAATAGTGATCTGATAGCCTGTATGGTTGTGTTGTGGTCTCTCTGTAGATAACAGTGATCTGATAGCCTGTATGGTTGTGTTGTGGTCTCTCTCTCTGTAGATAACAGTGATCTGATAGCCTGTATGGTTGTGTTGTGGTCTCTCTGTAGATAACAGTTATCTGATAGCCTGTGTGGTTGTGTTGTGGTCTCTCTGTAGATAACAGTGATCTGATAGCCTGTGTGGTTGTGTTGTGGTCTCTCTGTAGATAACAGTGATCTGATAGCCTGTATGGTTGTGTTGTGGTCTCTCTCTCTCTGTAGATACCAGTGATCTGATAGCCTGTACGGTTGTGTTGTGGTCTCCCTCTCTCTGTAGATAACAGTGATCTGATAGCCTGTATGGTTGTGTTGTGGTCTCTCTGTAGATAACAGTGATCTGATAGCCTGTATGGTTGTGTTGTGGTCTCTCTGTAGATAACAGTGATCTTATAGCCTGTATGGTTGTGTTGTGGTCTCTCTCTCTGTAGATAACAGTGATCTGATAGCCTGTATGGTTGTGTTGTGGTCTCTCTCTCTGTAGATAACAGTGATCTGATAGCCTGTATGGTTGTGTTGTGGTCTCTCTCTGTAGATAACAGTGATCTGATAGCCTGTATGGTTGTGTTGTGGTCTCTCTCTGTAGATAACAGTGATCTGATAGCCTGTATGGTTGTGTTGTGGTCTCTCTGTAGATAACAGTGATCTGATAGCCTGTATGGTTGTGTTGTGGTCTCTCTCTCTGTAGATAACAGTGATCTGATAGCCTATATGGTTATGTTGTGGTCTCTCTCTCTCTGTAGATAACAGTGATCTGATAGCCTGTATGGTTGTGTTGTGGTCTCTCTCTCTGTAGATAACAGTGATCTGATAGCCTGTATGGTTGTGTTGTGGTCTCTCTCTCTGTAGATAACAGTGATCTGATAGCCTGTATGGTTGTGTTGTGGTCTCTCTCTCTCTCTGTAGATAACAGTGATCTGATAGCCTGTATGGTTGTGTTGTGGTCTCTCTCTCTCTGTAGATAACAGTGATCTGATAGCCTGTATGGTTGTGTTGTGGTCTCTCTCTCTGTAGATAACAGTGATCTGATAGCCTGTATGGTTGTGTTGTGGTCTCTCTCTCTGTAGATAACAGTGATCTGATAGCCTGTATGGTTGTGTTGTGGTCTCTCTCTCTCTGTAGATAACAGTGATCTGATAGCCTGTATGGTTGTGTTGTGGTCTCTCTCTCTGTAGATAACAGTGATCTGATAGCCTGTATGGTTGTGTTGTGGTCTCTCTCTCTCTGTAGATAACAGCGATCTGATAGCCTGTACGGTTGTGTTGTGGTCTCTCTCTCTGTAGATAACAGTGATCTGATAGCCTGTATGGTTGTGTTGTGGTCTCTCTGTAGATAACAGTGATCTGATAGCCTGTATGGTTGTGTTGTGGTCTCTCTGTAGATACCAGTGATCTGATAGCCTGTATGGTTGTGTTGTGGTCTCTCTCTCTCTGTAGATAACAGTGATCTGATAGCCTGTATGGTTGTGTTGTGGTCTCCCTCTCTCTGTAGATAACAGTGATCTGATAGCCTGTATGGTTGTGTTGTGGTCTCTCTATAGATAACAGTGATCTGATAGCCTGTATGGTTGTGTTGTGGTCTCTCTCTCTCTGTAGATAACAGTGATCTGATAGCCTGTATGGTTGTGTTGTGGTCTCTCTATAGATAACAGTGATCTGATAGCCTGTATGGTTGTGTTGTGGTCTCTCTCTGTAGATAACAGTGATCTGATAGCCTGTATGGTTGTGTTGTGGTCTCTCTGTAGATAACAGTTATCTGATAGCCTGTGTGGTTGTGTTGTGGTCTCTCTGTAGATAACAGTGATCTGATAGCCTGTGTGGTTGTGTTGTGGTCTCTCTGTAGATAACAGTGATCTGATAGCCTGTATGGTTGTGTTGTGGTCTCTCTGTAGATAACAGTGATCTGATAGCCTGTATGGTTGTGTTGTGGTCTCTCTCTCTCTGTAGATACCAGTGATCTGATAGCCTGTACGGTTGTGTTGTGGTCTCCTCTCTCTGTAGATAACAGTGATCTGATAGCCTGTATGGTTGTGTTGTGGTCTCTCTGTAGATAACAGTGATCTGATAGCCTGTATGGTTGTGTTGTGGTCTCTCTGTAGATAACAGTGATCTGATAGCCTGTATGGTTGTGTTGTGGTCTCTCTCTGTAGATAACAGTGATCTGATAGCCTGTATGGTTGTGTTGTGGTCTCTCTCTCTGTAGATAACAGTGATCTGATAGCCTGTATGGTTGTGTTGTGGTCTCTCTCTGTAGATAACAGTGATCTGATAGCCTGTATGGTTGTGTTGTGGTCTCTCTGTAGATAATAGTGATCTGATAGCCTGTATGGTTGTGTTGTGGTCTCTCTGTAGATAACAGTGATCTGATAGCCTGTATGGTTGTGTTGTGGTCTCTCTCTGTAGATAACAGTGATCTGATAGCCTGTATGGTTGTGTTGTGGTCTCTCTCTCTCTGTAGATAACAGTGATCTGATAGCCTATATGGTTATGTTGTGGTCTCTCTCTCTCTGTAGATAACAGTGATCTGATAGCCTGTATGGTTGTGTTGTGGTCTCTCTCTCTGTAGATAACAGTGATCTGATAGCCTGTATGGTTGTGTTGTGGTCTCTCTCTCTCTCTGTAGATAACAGTGATCTGATAGCCTGTATGGTTGTGTTGTGGTCTCTCTCTCTCTGTAGATAACAGTGATCTGATAGCCTGTATGGTTGTGTTGTGGTCTCTCTCTCTGTAGATAACAGTGATCTGATAGCCTGTATGGTTGTGTTGTGGTCTCTCTCTCTGTAGATAACAGTGATCTGATAGCCTGTATGGTTGTGTTGTGGTCTCTCTCTCTCTGTAGATAACAGTGATCTGATAGCCTGTATGGTTGTGTTGTGGTCTCTCTCTCTCTCTGTAGATAACAGTGATCTGATAGCCTGTATGTTTGTGTTGTGGTCTCCCTCTCTCTGTAGATAACAGTGATCTGATAGCCTGTATGGTTGTGTTGTGGTCTCTCTATAGATAACAGTGATCTGATAGCCTGTATGGTTGTGTTGTGGTCTCTCTCTCTCTCTGTAGATAACAGTGATCTGATAGCCTGTATGGTTGTGTTGTGGTCTCCTCTCTCTGTAGATAACAGTGATCTGATAGCCTGTATGGTTGTGTTGTGGTCTCTCTCTCTGTAGATAACAGTGATCTGATAGCCTGTATGGTTGTGTTGTGGTCTCTCTGTAGATAATAGTGATCTGATAGCCTGTATGGTTGTGTTGTGGTCTCTCTGTAGATAACAGTGATCTGATAGCCTGTATGGTTGTGTTGTGGTCTCTCTCTCTGTAGATAACAGTGATCTGATAGCCTGTATGGTTGTGTTGTGGTCTCTCTGTAGATAACAGTTATCTGATAGCCTGTGTGGTTGTGTTGTGGTCTCTCTCTGTAGATAAGTGATCTGATAGCCTGTATGGTTGTGTTGTGGTCTCTCTCTGTAGATAACAGTGATCTGATAGCCTGTATGGTTGTGTTGTGGTCTCTCTCTGTAGATAACAGTGATCTGATAGCCTGTATGGTTGTGTTGTGGTCTCTCTCTGTAGATAATAGTGATCTGATAGCCTGTATGGTTGTGTTGTGGTCTCTCTGTAGATAACAGTGATCTGATAGCCTGTATGGTTGTGTTGTGGTCTCTCTCTCTGTAGATAACAGTGATCTGATAGCCTGTATGGTTGTGTTGTGGTCTCTCTGTAGATAATAGTGATCTGATAGCCTGTATGGTTGTGTTGTGGTCTCTCTGTAGATAACAGTGATCTGATAGCCTGTATGGTTGTGTTGTGGTCTCTCTCTGTAGATAATAGTGATCTGATAGCCTGTATGGTTGTGTTGTGGTCTCTCTGTAGATAACAGTGATCTGATAGCCTGTATGGTTGTGTTGTGGTCTCTCTCTCTGTAGATAACAGTGATCTGATAGCCTGTATGGTTGTGTTGTGGTCTCTCTGTAGATAATAGTGATCTGATAGCCTGTATGGTTGTGTTGTGGTCTCTCTGTAGATAACAGTGATCTGATAGCCTGTATGGTTGTGTTGTGGTCTCTCTCTCTGTAGATAACAGTGATCTGATAGCCTGTATGGTTGTGTTGTGGTCTCTCTGTAGATAACAGTTATCTGATAGCCTGTGTGGTTGTGTTGTGGTCTCTCTGTAGATAACAGTGATCTGATAGCCTGTGTGGTTGTGTTGTGGTCTCTCTGTAGATAACAGTGATCTGATAGCCTGTATGGTTGTGTTGTGGTCTCTCTCTCTCTGTAGATACCAGTGATCTGATAGCCTGTACGGTTGTGTTGTGGTCTCCTCTCTCTGTAGATAACAGTGATCTGATAGCCTGTATGGTTGTGTTGTGGTCTCTCTGTAGATAACAGTGATCTGATAGCCTGTATGGTTGTGTTGTGGTCTCTCTGTAGATAACAGTGATCTTATAGCCTGTATGGTTGTGTTGTGGTCTCTCTCTCTGTAGATAACAGTGATCTGATAGCCTGTATGGTTGTGTTGTGGTCTCTCTCTCTCTGTAGATAACAGTGATCTGATAGCCTGTATGGTTGTGTTGTGGTCTCTCTCTGTAGATAACAGTGATCTGATAGCCTGTATGGTTGTGTTGTGGTCTCTCTGTAGATAATAGTGATCTGATAGCCTGTATGGTTGTGTTGTGGTCTCTCTGTAGATAACAGTGATCTGATAGCCTGTATGGTTGTGTTGTGGTCTCTCTCTCTGTAGATAACAGTGATCTGATAGCCTGTATGGTTGTGTTGTGGTCTCTCTCTCTGTAGATAACAGTGATCTGATAGCCTGTATGGTTGTGTTGTGGTCTCTCTCTCTAGATAACAGTGATCTGATAGCCTGTATGGTTGTGTTGTGGTCTCTCTCTCTGTAGATAACAGTGATCTGATAGCCTGTATGGTTGTGTTGTGGTCTCTCTCTCTCTCTGTAGATAACAGTGATCTGATAGCCTGTATGGTTGTGTTGTGGTCTCTCTCTCTCTGTAGATAACAGTGATCTGATAGCCTGTATGGTTGTGTTGTGGTCTCTCTCTCTGTAGATAACAGTGATCTGATAGCCTGTATGGTTGTGTTGTGGTCTCTCTCTCTGTAGATAACAGTGATCTGATAGCCTGTATGGTTGTGTTGTGGTCTCTCTCTCTCTGTAGATAACAGTGATCTGATAGCCTGTATGGTTGTGTTGTGGTCTCTCTCTCTGTAGATAACAGTGATCTGATAGCCTGTATGGTTGTGTTGTGGTCTCTCTCTCTCTGTAGATAACAGTGATCTGATAGCCTGTACGGTTGTGTTGTGGTCTCTCTCTCTGTAGATAACAGTGATCTGATAGCCTGTATGGTTGTGTTGTGGTCTCTCTGTAGATAACAGTGATCTGATAGCCTGTATGGTTGTGTTGTGGTCTCTCTGTAGATACCAGTGATCTGATAGCCTGTATGGTTGTGTTGTGGTCTCTCTCTCTGTAGATAACAGTGATCTGATAGCCTGTATGGTTGTGTTGTGGTCTCCCTCTCTCTGTAGATAACAGTGATCTGATAGCCTGTATGGTTGTGTTGTGGTCTCTCTATAGATAACAGTGATCTGATAGCCTGTATGGTTGTGTTGTGGTCTCTCTCTCTCTCTCTGTAGATAACAGTGATCTGATAGCCTGTATGGTTGTGTTGTGGTCTCTCTATAGATAACAGTGATCTGATAGCCTGTATGGTTGTGTTGTGGTCTCTCTCTGTAGATAACAGTGATCTGATAGCCTGTATGGTTGTGTTGTGGTCTCTCTGTAGATAACAGTTATCTGATAGCCTGTGTGGTTGTGTTGTGGTCTCTCTGTAGATAACAGTGATCTGATAGCCTGTGTGGTTGTGTTGTGGTCTCTCTGTAGATAACAGTGATCTGATAGCCTGTATGGTTGTGTTGTGGTCTCTCTCTCTCTCTGTAGATAACAGTGATCTGATAGCCTGTATGGTTGTGTTGTGGTCTCTCTCTCTCTGTAGATACCAGTGATCTGATAGCCTGTACGGTTGTGTTGTGGTCTCCCTCTCTCTGTAGATAACAGTGATCTGATAGCCTGTATGGTTGTGTTGTGGTCTCTCTGTAGATAACAGTGATCTGATAGCCTGTATGGTTGTGTTGTGGTCTCTCTGTAGATAACAGTGATCTGATAGCCTGTATGGTTGTGTTGTGGTCTCTCTCTCTGTAGATAACAGTGATCTGATAGCCTGTATGGTTGTGTTGTGGTCTCTCTCTCTGTAGATAACAGTGATCTGATAGCCTGTATGGTTGTGTTGTGGTCTCTCTCTGTAGATAACAGTGATCTGATAGCCTGTATGGTTGTGTTGTGGTCTCTCTGTAGATAATAGTGATCTGATAGCCTGTATGGTTGTGTTGTGGTCTCTCTGTAGATAACAGTGATCTGATAGCCTGTATGGTTGTGTTGTGGTCTCTCTCTCTCTGTAGATAACAGTGATCTGATAGCCTGTATGGTTGTGTTGTGGTCTCTCTCTCTCTGTAGATAACAGTGATCTGATAGCCTGTATGGTTGTGTTGTGGTCTCTCTCTCTGTAGATAACAGTGATCTGATAGCCTGTATGGTTGTGTTGTGGTCTCTCTCTCTGTAGATAACAGTGATCTGATAGCCTGTATGGTTGTGTTGTGGTCTCTCTCTCTCTCTGTAGATAACAGTGATCTGATAGCCTGTATGGTTGTGTTGTGGTCTCTCTCTCTCTGTAGATAACAGTGATCTGATAGCCTGTATGGTTGTGTTGTGGTCTCTCTCTCTGTAGATAACAGTGATCTGATAGCCTGTATGGTTGTGTTGTGGTCTCTCTCTGTAGATAACAGTGATCTGATAGCCTGTATGGTTGTGTTGTGGTCTCTCTCTCTGTAGATAACAGTGATCTGATAGCCTGTATGGTTGTGTTGTGGTCTCTCTCTCTCTCTCTGTAGATAACAGTGATCTGATAGCCTGTATGTTTGTGTTGTGGTCTCCCTCTCTCTGTAGATAACAGTGATCTGATAGCCTGTATGGTTGTGTTGTGGTCTCTCTATAGATAACAGTGATCTGATAGCCTGTATGGTTGTGTTGTGGTCTCTCTCTCTCTCTCTGTAGATAACAGTGATCTGATAGCCTGTATGGTTGTGTTGTGGTCTCTCTCTCTCTGTAGATAACAGTGATCTGATAGCCTGTATGGTTGTGTTGTGGTCTCTCTGTAGATAACAGTGATCTGATAGCCTGTATGGTTGTGTTGTGGTCTCTCTCTGTAGATAACAGTGATCTGATAGCCTGTATGGTTGTGTTGTGGTCTCTCTGTAGATAACAGTGATCTGATAGCCTGTATGGTTGTGTTGTGGTCTCTCTCTGTAGATAACAGTGATCTGATAGCCTGTATGGTTGTGTTGTGGTCTCTCTGTAGATAACAGTGATCTGATAGCCTGTATGGTTGTGTTGTGGTCTCTCTCTCTGTAGATAATAGTGATCTGATAGCCTGTATGGTTGTGTTGTGGTCTCTCTGTAGATAACAGTGATCTGATAGCCTGTATGGTTGTGTTGTGGTCTCTCTCTGTAGATAACAGTGATCTGATAGCCTGTATGGTTGTGTTGTGGTCTCTCTCTGTAGATAATAGTGATCTGATAGCCTGTATGGTTGTGTTGTGGTCTCTCTCTGTAGATAATAGTGATCTGATAGCCTGTATGGTTGTGTTGTGGTCTCTCTATCTGTAGATAACAGTGATCTGATAGCCTGTATGGTTGTGTTGTGGTCTCTCTCTGTAGATAACAGTGATCTGATAGCCTGTATGGTTGTGTTGTGGTCTCTCTGTAGATAACAGTGATCTGATAGCCTGTATGGTTGTGTTGTGGTCTCTCTCTGTAGATAACAGTGATCTGATAGCCTGTATGGTTGTGTTGTGGTCTCTCTCTCTGTAGATAACAGTGATCTGATAGCCTGTATGGTTGTGTTGTGGTCTCTCTCTCTGTAGATAACAGTGATCTGATAGCCTGTACGGTTGTGTTGTGGTCTCCTCTCTCTGTAGATAACAGTGATCTGATAGCCTGTATGGTTGTGTTGTGGTCTCTCTCTCTCTGTAGATAACAGTGATCTGATAGCCTGTATGGTTGTGTTGTGGTCTCTCTGTAGATAATAGTGATCTGATAGCCTGTATGGTTGTGTCGTGGTCTCTCTCTCTGTAGATAACAGTGATCTGATAGCCTGTATGGTTGTGTTGTGGTCTCTCTGTAGATAACAGTGATCTGATAGCCTGTACGGTTGTGTTGTGGTCTCTCTCTCTGTAGATAACAGTGATCTGATAGCCTGTATGGTTGTGTTGTGGTCTCTCTCTGTAGATAACAGTGATCTGATAGCCTGTATGGTTGTGTTGTGGTCTCTCTCTGTAGATAACAGTGATCTGATAGCCTGTATGGTTGTGTTGTGGTCTCTCTCTCTCTGTAGATAACAGTGATCTGATAGCCTGTATGGTTGTGTTGTGGTCTCTCTGTAGATAACAGTGATCTGATAGCCTGTACAGTTGTGTTGTGGTCTCTCTCTCTGTAGATAACAGTGATCTGATAGCCTGTATGGTTGTGTTGTGGTCTCTCTCTCTGTAGATAACAGTGATCTGATAGCCTGTATGGTTGTGTTGTGGTCTCTCTGTAGATAACAGTGATCTGATAGCCTGTATGGTTGTGTTGTGGTCTCTCTGTAGATAACAGTGATCTGATAGCCTGTATGGTTGTGTTGTGGTCTCTCTCTCTCTGTAGATAACAGTGATCTGATAGCCTGTATGGTTGTGTTGTGGTCTCTCTCTCTGTAGATAACAGTGATCTGATAGCCTGTATGGTTGTGTTGTGGTCTCTCTCTCTCTGTAGATAACAGTGATCTGATAGCCTGTATGGTTGTGTTGTGGTCTCTCTCTCTCTGTAGATAACAGTGATCTGATAGCCTGTATGGTTGTGTTGTGGTCTCTCTCTCTGTAGATAACAGTGATCTGATAGCCTGTATGGTTGTGTTGTGGTCTCTCTCTCTGTAGATAACAGTGATCTGATAGCCTGTACGGTTGTGTTGTGGTCTCTCTGTAGATAACAGTGATCTGATAGCCTGTATGGTTGTGTTGTGGTCTCTCTGTAGATAACAGTGATCTGATAGCCTGTATGGTTGTGTTGTGGTCTCTCTGTAGATACCAGTGATCTGATAGCCTGTATGGTTGTGTTGTGGTCTCTCTCTCTGTAGATAACAGTGATCTGATAGCCTGTATGGTTGTGTTGTGGTCTCCCTCTCTCTGTAGATAACAGTGATCTGATAGCCTGTATGGTTGTGTTGTGGTCTCTCTATAGATAACAGTGATCTGATAGCCTGTATGGTTGTGTTGTGGTCTCTCTCTCTCTCTGTAGATAACAGTGATCTGATAGCCTGTATGGTTGTGTTGTGGTCTCTCTATAGATAACAGTGATCTGATAGCCTGTATGGTTGTGTTGTGGTCTCTCTCTCTGTAGATAACAGTGATCTGATAGCCTGTATGGTTGTGTTGTGGTCTCTCTGTAGATAACAGTTATCTGATAGCCTGTGTGGTTGTGTTGTGGTCTCTCTGTAGATAACAGTGATCTGATAGCCTGTGTGGTTGTGTTGTGGTCTCTCTGTAGATAACAGTGATCTGATAGCCTGTATGGTTGTGTTGTGGTCTCTCTCTCTCTCTGTAGATAACAGTGATCTGATAGCCTGTATGGTTGTGTTGTGGTCTCTCTCTCTCTGTAGATACCAGTGATCTGATAGCCTGTACGGTTGTGTTGTGGTCTCCCTCTCTCTGTAGATAACAGTGATCTGATAGCCTGTATGGTTGTGTTGTGGTCTCTCTGTAGATAACAGTGATCTGATAGCCTGTATGGTTGTGTTGTGGTCTCTCTGTAGATAACAGTGATCTGATAGCCTGTATGGTTGTGTTGTGGTCTCTCTCTCTGTAGATAACAGTGATCTGATAGCCTGTATGGTTGTGTTGTGGTCTCTCTCTCTCTGTAGATAACAGTGATCTGATAGCCTGTATGGTTGTGTTGTGGTCTCTCTCTGTAGATAACAGTGATCTGATAGCCTGTATGGTTGTGTTGTGGTCTCTCTGTAGATAATAGTGATCTGATAGCCTGTATGGTTGTGTTGTGGTCTCTCTGTAGATAACAGTGATCTGATAGCCTGTATGGTTGTGTTGTGGTCTCTCTCTCTCTGTAGATAACAGTGATCTGATAGCCTGTATGGTTGTGTTGTGGTCTCTCTCTCTGTAGATAACAGTGATCTGATAGCCTGTATGGTTGTGTTGTGGTCTCTCTCTCTGTAGATAACAGTGATCTGATAGCCTGTATGGTTGTGTTGTGGTCTCTCTCTCTGTAGATAACAGTGATCTGATAGCCTGTATGGTTGTGTTGTGGTCTCTCTCTCTCTCTGTAGATAACAGTGATCTGATAGCCTGTATGGTTGTGTTGTGGTCTCTCTCTCTCTGTAGATAACAGTGATCTGATAGCCTGTATGGTTGTGTTGTGGTCTCTCTCTCTGTAGATAACAGTGATCTGATAGCCTGTATGGTTGTGTTGTGGTCTCTCTCTCTGTAGATAACAGTGATCTGATAGCCTGTATGGTTGTGTTGTGGTCTCTCTCTCTGTAGATAACAGTGATCTGATAGCCTGTATGGTTGTGTTGTGGTCTCTCTCTCTCTCTCTGTAGATAACAGTGATCTGATAGCCTGTATGTTTGTGTTGTGGTCTCCCTCTCTCTGTAGATAACAGTGATCTGATAGCCTGTATGGTTGTGTTGTGGTCTCTCTATAGATAACAGTGATCTGATAGCCTGTATGGTTGTGTTGTGGTCTCTCTCTCTCTCTCTGTAGATAACAGTGATCTGATAGCCTGTATGGTTGTGTTGTGGTCTCCCTCTCTCTGTAGATAACAGTGATCTGATAGCCTGTATGGTTGTGTTGTGGTCTCTCTCTCTGTAGATAACAGTGATCTGATAGCCTGTATGGTTGTGTTGTGGTCTCTCTCTGTAGATAACAGTGATCTGATAGCCTGTATGGTTGTGTTGTGGTCTCTCTGTAGATAACAGTGATCTGATAGCCTGTATGGTTGTGTTGTGGTCTCTCTGTCTGTAGATAACAGTGATCTGATAGCCTGTATGGTTGTGTTGTGGTCTCTCTGTAGATAACAGTGATCTGATAGCCTGTATGGTTGTGTTGTGGTCTCTCTCTGTAGATAATAGTGATCTGATAGCCTGTATGGTTGTGTTGTGGTCTCTCTCTGTAGATAACAGTGATCTGATAGCCTGTATGGTTGTGTTGTGGTCTCTCTCTCTGTAGATAACAGTGATCTGATAGCCTGTATGGTTGTGTTGTGGTCTCTCTCTCTGTAGATAATAGTGATCTGATAGCCTGTATGGTTGTGTTGTGGTCTCTCTCTGTAGATAATAGTGATCTGATAGCCTGTATGGTTGTGTTGTGGTCTCTCTATCTGTAGATAACAGTGATCTGATAGCCTGTATGGTTGTGTTGTGGTCTCTCTCTGTAGATAACAGTGATCTGATAGCCTGTATGGTTGTGTTGTGGTCTCTCTCTCTCTGTAGATAACAGTGATCTGATAGCCTGTATGGTTGTGTTGTGGTCTCTCTCTCTGTAGATAACAGTGATCTGATAGCCTGTATGGTTGTGTTGTGGTCTCTCTGTAGATAACAGTGATCTGATAGCCTGTATGGTTGTGTTGTGGTCTCTCTCTGTAGATAACAGTGATCTGATAGCCTGTATGGTTGTGTTGTGGTCTCTCTCTCTGTAGATAACAGTGATCTGATAGCCTGTATGGTTGTGTTGTGGTCTCTCTCTCTGTAGATAACAGTGATCTGATAGCCTGTACGGTTGTGTTGTGGTCTCCCTCTCTCTGTAGATAACAGTGATCTGATAGCCTGTATGGTTGTGTTGTGGTCTCTCTCTCTCTGTAGATAACAGTGAT
>NW_026286166.1:0-15000 GCF_023373465.1 Oncorhynchus keta | reverse complement strand
GAGACAGAGGATAGCAGGTAGAGAGACAGAGGATAGCAGGTAGAGAGACAGAGGATAGCAGGTAGAGAGACAGAGGATAGCAGGTAGAGAGACAGAGGATAGCAGGTAGAGAGACAGAGGATAGCAGGTAGAGAGAGAGAGACAGAGGATAGCAGGTAGAGAGAGAGAGAGAGAGGATAGCAGGTAGAGAGAGAGACAGAGGATAGCAGGTAGAGAGAGACACAGAGGATAGCAGGTAGAGAGACACAGAGGATAGCAGGTAGAGAGAGACAGAGGATAGCAGGTAGAGAGACACAGAGGATAGCAGGTAGAGAGAGACAGAGGATAGCAGGTAGAGAGAGAGAGAGGATAGCAGGTAGAGAGACAGAGGATAGCAGGTAGAGAGAGAGAGACAGAGGATAGCAGGGAGAGAGAGAGACAGAGGATAGCAGGTAGAGAGAGACAGAGGATAGCAGGTAGAGAGAGACAGAGGATAGCAGGTAGAGAGAGAGGATAGCAGGTAGAGAGACACAGAGGATAGCAGGTAGAGAGACACAGAGGATAGCAGGTAGAGAGACAGAGGATAGCAGGTAGAGAGACAGAGGATAGCAGGTAGAGAGACACAGAGGATAGCAGGTAGAGAGACACAGAGGATAGCAGGTAGAGAGACACAGAGGATAGCAGGTAGAGAGACACAGAGGATAGCAGGTAGAGAGACACAGAGGATAGCAGGTAGAGAGACAGAGGATAGCAGGTAGAGAGGAGAGACAGAGGATAGCAGGTAGAGAGGGAGAGAGAGAGGATAGCAGGTAGAGAGGGAGAGAGACAGAGGATAGCAGGTAGAGAGGGAGAGAGAGACAGAGGATAGCAGGTAGAGAGAGACACAGAGGATAGCAGGTAGAGAGAGAGACACAGAGGATAGCAGGTAGAGAGACAGAGGATAGCAGGTAGAGAGACAGAGGATAGCAGGTAGAGAGACACAGAGGATAGCAGGTAGAGAGAGAGAGACAGAGGATAGCAGGTAGAGAGAGAGAGACAGACGATAGCAGGTAGAGAGACAGGTAGAGAGACGATAGCAGGTAGAGAGACAGAGGATAGCAGGTAGAGAGACCGAGGATAGCAGGTAGAGAGACAGAGGATAGCAGGTAGAGAGACAGAGGATAGCAGGTAGAGAGACAGAGGATAGCAGGTAGAGAGACACAGAGGATAGCAGGTAGAGACGGAGAGGATAGCAGGTAGAGAGAGAGACAGAGGATAGCAGGTAGAGAGAGAGACAGAGACACGGGGAGAGAGAGACTGGGAGAGAGAGACTGGGAGAGAGAGAGACTGGGAGAGAGAGAGACTGGGAGAGAGAGAGACTGGGAGAGAGAGAGAGAGAGACTGGGACAGAGAGAGAGAGAGAGAGACTGGGACAGAGAGAGAGAGAGAGACTGGGACACAGAGAGAGAGACAGGAGAGAGAGAGACTGGGAGAGAGAGACTGGGAGAGAGAGAGAGAGAGACTGGGACAGAGAGAGAGAGAGAGAGACTGGGACAGAGAGAGAGAGAGCGAGAGACTGGGACAGAGAGAGAGAGAGACTGGGACAGAGAGAGACTGGGAGAGAGAGAGGGAGAGAGACTGGGAGAGAGAGAGGGAGAGAGACTGGGAGAGAGAGAGAGAGACGGAGAGAGAGAGACACGGGGAGAGAGAGAGAGAGACATACCTGGAGAGAGAGAGATTTGACAGGGAGACACACCCGGAGAGAGAGACAGGGAGAGAAAGTCACTCATAACATCTCTGTGTGTTCCAGCGTTACTCGACCTTCCTGTCCAGCCCAGTTCGTCAGAGGTTCTGGGCTTCGGCCAGACAGGAAACACTGCTGCCGGCGGTCAACTCCCTTTCCGCTTCTACGACCAATCGCGTCGAGCGCCAAACGACCCCACCGCACAGAGATCTGTGTTCGCCTCCGTTGACAAAGTTCCAGGTGATACACACTTCCTGTTACACACCTACTGTACATTCACTTCCTGTTAGACACCTACTTCCTGTTACACACCTACCTACTGTACATTCACTTCCTGTTATACACACCTACTGTACATTCACTTCCTGTTACACACCTACTTCCTGTTACTCACCTACTGTACATTCACTTCCTGTTACACACCTACCTACTGTACATTCACTTCCTGTTAGACACCTACTTCCTGTTACACACCTACCTACTGTACATTCACTTCCTGTTACACACCTACCTACTGTACATTCACTTCCTGTTACACACCTACCTACTGTACATGCACTTCCTGTTACACACCTACTTCCTTTTACACACCTACCTACTGTACATTCACTTCCTGTTACACACCTACCTACTGTACATGCACTTCCTGTTACACACCTACTTCCTGTTACACACCTACCTACTGTACATTCACATCCCGTTACACACCTACCTACTGTACATTCACTTCCTGTTACACACCTACCTACTGTACATTCACTTCCTGTTACACACCTACCTACTGTACATTCACTTCCTGTTCCACACGATAATGTACAGAAACATGTCAGGGGTTCACCTAGGGGTCATGATGGGGGCTGCACCAAATGTTTGATGTATTAGAATAATTGATTATGCTTATGTTGTATTAATAGAAGGGGAGGGGTTATAAGACCCCTCCCCTTACATGTGTAGGGTACTAGACTACAGATTAACTATATATATATTCATTATAGAGGTTTAATATTGTTTGCGTGGTTTTCTAGTCTCTACCTCTTATAAAGAAACTGTCTGAGAATTGTGTGACTGTGAAGACAGAACTCTACAGGGAGTGTAAGAGATAAGAGACGAGTCAGACATTCCACTATAAGTCAACTTTATATAGCTGTGTATGCATGGGCTTGGTCTGATGAGTAGAAGGTAATGAGGTATGCGGTGACATCACAAGGGTTGGACTTCGGGTTCTAAAAATCAACTTTGGGGTAGTGGACATTTACTGCCTAGGCCTCTCTTGTAAGTTTATATAGCTGTGTGCATGGGCTTGGTCTGATGAGTAGAAGGTAATGAGGTATGCGTGACATCACAAGGGTTGGACTTCGGGTTCTAAAAATCAACTTTGGGGTAGTGGACATTTACTGCCTAGGCCTCTTTGTAAGTTTATATAGCTGTGTGTGCATGGGCTTAGTTTGATGAGTAGAAGGTAATGAGGTATGCAGTGACATCACAAGGGCTGGACTTCGGGTTCTATAAATCAACTTTGGGGTAGTGGACATTTACTGCCTAGGCCTCTCTTGTAAGTTTATATAGCTGTGTGTGCATGGGCTTGGTTTGATGAGTAGCAGGTAATGAGGTATGCAGTGACATCACAAGGGCTGGACTTCGGGTTCTATAAAACAACTTTGGGGTAGTGGACATTTACTGCCTAGGCCTCTCTTGTAAGTTTATATAGCTGTGTATGCATGGGTTTGGTTTGATGAGTAGAAGGTAATGAGTTATGCAGTTACATCACAAGGGCTGGACTTCGGGTTTAATAAAAGCAACTTGAGACCTTTTTCTATTTTGCGGAACTTACTGGGAAACGTTGCGTTATGTTCCTGTTGTCAACTTCTGTCTTCAATTACATGTATAAATGAATGAATGATTTACTTAAAGATATTGTCTCAATGCTCATTTCACCAACGAGCCAATGATTGACAAGGAACAAGGAAACGAACGCCAACAAACACACCAGGTGTATGTTCAGCTCGAAGAGGTTTAGTGTGTCCTAGAATGGGGTTGGTATCATTTCAGCTGTAACAGAAGAGGTTTAGTGTCCTAGAATGGGGTTGGTATCATTTCAGCTGTAACAGAAGGGTTTAGTGTCCTAGAATGGGGTTTGGTATCATTTCAGCTGTAACAGAAGGGGTTTAGTGTCCTAGAATGAGGTTGGTATCATTTCAGCTGTAACAGAAGAGGTTTAGTGTGTCCTAGAATGAGGTTGGTATCATTTCAGCTGTAACAGAAGGGTTTAGTGTCCTAGAATGGGGTTGGTATCATTTCAGCTGTAACAGAAGGGGTTTAGTGTCCTAGAATGGGGTTGGTATCATTTCAGCGTGTCCTAGAATGGGGTTGGTATCATTTCAGCTGTACCAGAAGGGGTTTAGTGTCCTAGAATGGAGTTGGTATCATTTCAGCTTTAACAGGAGGGGTTTCGTGTCCTAGAATGAGGTTGGTTTCTATGTAACTAAGTGGTGGAATTTCCTCTTAATCTGTGTAAGCTGAACAGTGTATTCAGACTCCTTCTCCACGTCTTGTTACGTTACAGCCTTATTCTAAAATGGATTCAATCGTTTTTTTTCCCCCTCATCAACCTACCCCATAATGACATCACAATACTCCACAATGACATCACAATACCCCATAATGACATCACAATATCCCATAATGATGAAGGAAAAAACATTTTGTATAATAAATAAAAATATCTGAAATATCACCGTTACATAAGTATTCAGACCCTTTACTCAGTACTTTGTTGAAGCACCTTTTGCAGCAATTACAGCCTTGAGTCATCTTGGGTTTCACCCTACAATCTTGGCACACCTGTATTTGGGGAGTTTCTCCCATTCTTCTCTGGAGATCCTCTCAAGCTCTGTCAGGTTGGATGGGAGCGTCACTGCATGGTCTCTCCAGAGACGTTCGAACAGGTTAAAGTCCGGGCTCTGGCTGAGTCATTCATGGACATTTAGAGACTTGTCCCGAAGCCACTCCTGTGTTGTCTTGGCTGTGTGCTACGCCCCAGTCTGAGGTCCTGAGGGCTCTGGAACAGGTTTTCATCAAGGATCTCTGTACTTTGCTCCGTTCATCTTTGCCTCGATCCTGACTGGTCTCTCAGTCCCTGCCGCTGAAAAACATCCCCCACAACATGATGCTACCATGCTTCACCGTAGGGATGGTGCCAGGTTTCCTCCAGACGTGACGCTTGGCATTCAGGCCAAAGAGTTAAATCTTGCCTTTCCAAATCCTGTCCAATCAATTGAATTTACCACAGGTGGACTCCAATCAAGTTGTAGAAACATCTCAATGGAAACAGGATGCACCAGAGCTCAATTTAGAGTCTCATCGCAAAGGGTCTGAATACTATGTAAAACTTTCTGTGTTGTTTTTATACATTTCCAAACATTTCAACAACAAAAAAACTGTTTTATTTAATCGATTTCAGAATAAAGCTGGGTGTAACTTCTTGGATGGTACACACACTGGGTCGTTCTGTAGGTTGGATGTTTAGTGTCTAGCACCCAGAGGGAGAGAGGGAGAGAGAGACTGGGAGAGAGACGGTGTTTAGTAGTCTAGCACCCAGAGAGAGAGAGAGACTGGGAGAGGGAGAGAGAGAGACTGGGAGAGAGACGGTGTTTAGTAGTCTAGCACCCAGAGAGCGAGAGAGAGACTGGGAGAGAGAGAGAGAGAGACTGGGAGAGAGACGGTGTTTAGTAGTCTAGCACCCAGAGAGCGAGAGAGAGACTGGGAGAGGGAGAGAGAGAGACTGGGAGAGAGACGGTGTTTAGTAGTCTAGCACCCAGAGAGAGAGAGAGACTGGGAGAGGGAGAGAGAGAGACTGGGAGAGAGACTGTGTTTAGTGGTCTAGCACCCAGAGAGAGAGGAGGAGAGAGAGACTGTGTTTAGTGGTCTAGCACCCAGAGAGCGAGAGAGAGAGAGACTGGGAGAGAGACGGTGTTTAGTAGTCTAGCACCCAGAGAGAGAGAGAGACTGGGAGAGGGAGAGAGAGAGACTGGGAGAGAAACTGTGTTTAGTAGTCTAGCACCCAGAGAGAGGGAGAGACTGGGAGAGGGAGAGAGAGAGACTGGGAGAGAGACTGTGTTTAGTAGTCTAGCACCCAGAGAGAGAGAGAGAGACTGGGAGAGAGACGGTGTTTAGTAGTCTAGCACCCAGAGAGAGAGAGACTGGGAGAGGGAGAGAGAGACTGGGAGAGAAACTGTGTTTAGTAGTCTAGCACCCAGAGAGAGGGAGAGACTGGGAGAGGGAGAGAGAGAGACTGGGAGAGAGACTGTGTTTAGTGGTCTAGCACCCAGAGAGAGAGAGAGACTTGGAGAGAGACGGTGTTTAGTAGTCTAGCACCCAGAGAGAGAGAGAGAGACTGGGAGAGGGAGAGAGACACTTGGAGAGAGACTGTGTTTAGTAGTCTAGCACCCAGAGAGAGAGAGAGACTTGGAGAGAGACGGTGTTTAGTAGTCTAGCACCCAGAGAGAGAGACTGGGGGAGAGGGAGAGAGAGAGACTGGGAGAGAGACTGTGTTTAGTGGTCTAGCACCCAGAGTGAGAGAGAGAGACTGGGAGAGGGAGAGAGAGACTGGGAGAGAGACAGTGTTTAGTGGTCTAGCACCCAGAGAGAGAGAGACTGTGAGAGGGAGAGAGAGAGACTGGGACAGAGACAGAGAGACTGGGAGAGAGACACTGTTTAGTGGTCTAGCACCCAGAGAGAGAGAGACTGGGAGAGAGAGACTGGGACAGAGACAGAGAGACTGGGAGAGACACTGTTTAGTGGTCTAGCACCCAGAGAGAGAGAGACTGGGACAGAGACAGAGAGACTGGGAGAGAGACACTGTTTAGTGGTCTAGCACCCAGAGAGAGAGAGAGAGACTGTTTAGTGGTCTAGCACCCAGAGAGAGAGACTGTTTAGTGGTCTAGCACCCAGAGAGAGAGAGACTGTTTAGTGGTCTAGCACCCAGAGAGAGAGAGAGACTGTTTAGTGGTCTAGCACCCAGAGAGAGAGAGAGACTGTTTAGTGGTCTAGCACACAGAGAGAGAGAGAGACTGGGAGAGAGACTGTGTTTAGTGGTCTAGCACCCAGAGAGAGAGAGACTGGGAGAGAGAGAGAGACTGTTTAGTGGTCTAGCACCCAGAGAGAGAGAGAGAGAGACTGGGAGAGAGACAGGGAGACTTAAGTGTCTAGCACCCAGAGAGAGAGAGAGACTGGGAGAGAGACAGAGAGACTTAAGTGTCTAGCACCCAGAGAGAGAGAGAGACTGGGAGAGAGACAGAGAGACTTAAGTGTCTAGCACTCAGAGAGAGAGAGAGAGACTGGGACAGAGACAGAGAGACTTAAGTGTCTAGCACTCAGAGAGAGAGAGAGACTGGGACAGAGACAGAGAGACTTAAGTGTCTAGCACCCAGAGAGAGAGAGACTGGGACAGAGACAGAGAGACTTAAGTGTCTAGCACCCAGAGAGAGAGAGAGAGACTGGGACAGAGACAGAGAGACTTAAGTGTCTAGCACTCAGAGAGAGAGAGAGAGACTGGGACAGAGACAGAGAGACTTAAGTGTCTAGCACCCAGAGAGAGACTGGGACAGAGACAGAGAGACTTAAGTGTCTAGCACCCAGAGAGACAGAGAGAGACTGGGACAGAGACAGAGAGACTTAAGTGTCTAGCACCCAGAGAGAGAGAGAGACTGGGACAGAGACAGAGAGACTTAAGTGTCTAGCACCCAGAGAGAGAGAGAGAGACTGGGACAGAGACAGAGATACTTAAGTGTCTAGCACCCAGAGAGACAGAGAGAGACTGGGACAGAGACAGAGAGACTTAAGTGTCTAGCACACAGAGAGAGAGAGAGAGACTGGGACAGAGACAGAGAGACTTAAGTGTCTAGCACCCAGAGAGACAGAGAGAGACTGGGACAGAGACAGAGAGACTTAAGTGTCTAGCACCCAGAGAGAGAGAGACTGGGACAGAGACAGAGAGACTTAAGTGTCTAGCACCCAGAGAGAGAGAGAGAGACTGGGACAGAGACAGAGAGACTTAAGTGTCTAGCACCCAGAGAGAGAGAGAGAGACTGGGACAGAGACAGAGAGACTTAAGTGTCTAGCACCCAGAGAGAGAGAGAGAGAGAGACTGGGACAGAGACAGAGAGACTTAAGTGTCTAGCACCCAGAGAGAGAGAGAGAGACTGGGACAGAGACAGAGAGACTTAAGTGTCTAGCACCCAGAGAGAGAGAGAGAGACTGGGACAGAGACAGAGAGACTTAAGTGTCTAGCACTCAGAGAGAGAGAGAGACTGGGACAGAGACAGAGAGACTTAAGTGTCTAGCACCCAGAGACAGAGAGACTTAAGTGTCTAGCACTCAGGGATGTGTTGTTCTGTTTACCTCAGTGTGTCCTGCATCCATGTGTTTATTGACATACCAACTCAATCTAATTGTTATTTTGATTTTTTTTATTTATAATTACACGTGTGTGTGTGTGTGTGTTGTATTGCAGGGTTTGCGGTGGCCCACTGTGTCTCTCAGCACAGCCTGTCCCCCTCTCCTCCCCCTCCCCACCCTCCTCAGGCACCGGACGATGTGACTCTGTTACAGGTAACAGCCCTACAGGTAACACCCCTACAGGTACCACACACACCAGTACGATATCAGCCAACAGCCCGACAGGTAACACACACACACACACACCAGTACGATATCAGCCAACAGCCCTACAGGTAACACACACACACACACAGTACGATATCAGCCAACAGCCCTACAGGTAACACACACACACACACACAGTACGATATCAGCCAACACCCCCTACAGGTAACACACACACACACACACCAGTACGATATCAGCCAACACCCCTACAGGTAACACACACACACACACACCAGTACGATATCAGCCAACAGCCCTACAGGTAACACACACACACACCACACAGTACGATATCAGCCAACACCCCTACAGATAACACACACACACACACACACACACCAGTACGATATCAGCCAACAGCCCTACAGGTAACACACACACACACCAGTACGATATCAGCCAACAGCCCTACAGGTAACAGACACACCAGTACTATATGTGCTAGGCTTTGATAACAGTTGTCTCTAGCTATCGTTAGCTCTAGATGCTAGGCTTAGATAGCAGTCGTCTGTAGCTACCGTTAGCTCTGGATGCTAGGCTTTGATAACAGTTGTCTCTAGCTATCGTTAGCTCTAGATGCTAGGCTTAGATAGCAGTCGTCTGTAGCTACCGTTAGCTCTAGATGCTAGGCTTAGATAAAGTCGTCAGCTCTAGATGCTAGGCTTAGATAGTAGCTATCGTTGCTCTAGATGCTAGGCTTAGATAGTAGCTATCGTTAGCTCTAGATGCTAGGCTTAGATAAGTTGTCTGTAGCTATTGTTAGCTCTAGATGCTAGGCTTAGATAGTAGCTATTGTTTGCTCTAGATTCTAGGCTTAGATAGTAGCTATCATTAGCTCTAGATGCTAGACTTAGACAGCAGTTGTCTGTAGCGATCGTTAGCTCTAGATGCTAGGCCTAGATAGCAGCGATCTGTAGCGATCGTTAGCTCTAGATGCTAGGCTTAGATAGCAGTTGTCTGTAGCGATCGTTTGCTCTAGATGCTAGGCTTAGATAGCAGTTGTCTGATATCTTCAATGATCATTTGCTGCTATCTAAGCCTAGCATCTAGCGATAACAATCGCTACAGACAACTGCTATATTAGCCTAGCATCTAGAGCTAAATATAGCTACAGACAGCTGCTATATTAGCCTAGCATCTAGAGCAAAACGATAGCTACAGATAGCTCGATGCTAGGCTTAGATAGCGGTTGTCTGTAGCGATCGTTAGCTCTAGATGCTGGGCTTATATAGCAGTTGTCTGTAGCGATCGTTAGCTCTAGATGCTAGGTTTAGATAGTAGCTATCGTTAGCTCTAGATGCTAGGCTTAGATAACAGTTGTCTGTAGCTACTGTTAGCTCTAGATGCTAGGCTTAGATAGCAGCTGTCTGTAGCGATGGTTAGCTCTAGATGCTAGGCTTAGATAGCAGTTGTCTGTAGCGATCGTTAGCAGTTGTCTGTAGCGATCGTTAGCTCTAGATGCTAGGCTTAGATAGTGGCGATTGTTAGCTCTAGATGCTAGGCTTAGATAGCAGTTGTCTGTAGCTATCATTAGCTCTAGATGCTAGGCTTAGAAGTTGTCTGTAGCTATCGTTAGCTCTAGATGCTAGGCTTAGATAGCAGTCGTCTGTAGCTTTCGTTAGCTCTGGATGCTAGGCTTAGATAGCAGTTGTCTGTAGCTAACCGGTTGAGCTAACATTAACCCCTCTTCCTCCTCAGATGAGGAGACGTTCTTGGAGCACACCCCTCCTTCGTCCTCCGGTGGAGAGGGAGGAGGAAGAGGAGGAGAGTTAACCGGTTCTTGTTCCCCTGTCCCGTCTGTCCTGGCCCCCAGCCTCACCCCTGCCTCCCAGCCTAACATCTCTCTACTGACAGACGACAACACAGACTCTCTGAGCGTCGAGTCACTGACCCTGCTACCCCCGGCTGACCACCTGCACGCGCTCGGCTCACACACACACTCGGCACTGATACGGCTATCAGAGAGGAGGAGGAGGAGGAGGAGGAGGAGGAGGAGGAGCTAGAGAAGAGAGAAGGGAAGGAGCCAAAGGAGGAAGTGGAAGGGTCGGCGATGGAGGAAGAGGAGGAGGAGGAAGAGGAGGAGGAGACTGAAACCGAAACAACAATTCAAGAGACAGCTGAAGCAGAGATGGGAACGCCCACTGAGCAAGACACGCCCCTAGAGGCAGAGGAGACACACCCCTTTCAGCTGCATCAGAAGGGGAGGAGACTGGTCAGGACACACCCACGGGGAGGAAGCCGAGAAAGACACACCTCCGAAAGAGGACACGCCCACAGAAACACCCTGATTAAAGAGGACACGCCCACAGAAACACCCTGATTAAAGAGGACACGCCCACAGAAACACCCTGATTAAAGAGGACACGCCCACAGAAACACCCTGATTTGAGGACAAACCCACCCTGATTAAAGAGGACACACCCACACCCTGTGTGATAGGATAGGAGAGTAGTCCCGCCTCTCTAAAATCACCCCTCCCTTTCCAGTTGTTTTGACCAGCTCTCTGGCTCCTTCCACTAGATTCACCAGCCTGCTCGCGCATGGCTAACGACCAGAGGAGTGTGGATCCCTGTCTCTGTCTCTCACACAGTAGTAGAGAGAGCAGATCCCTGTCTCTCACACAGCAGTAGGGAGAGCAGATCTCTGTCCCTCACACAGCAGTAGGGAGAGCAGATCTCTGTCTCTCACACAGCAGTAGAGAGCAGATCCCTGTCCCTCACACACCAGTAGAGAGAACAGATCCCTGTCTCTGTCTCTCACACAGTAGTAGAGAGAGCAGATCCTGTCTCTCACACAGCAGTAGGGAGAGCAGATCTCTGTCTCTCACACAGCAGTAGAGAGAGCAGATCCCTGTCCCTCACACAGCAGTAGGGAGAGCAGATCCCTGTCCCTCACACAGCAGTAGGGAGAGCAGATCCCTGTCCCTCACACAGCAGTAGAGAGAACAGATCCCTGTCTCTGTCTCTCACACAGCAGTAGAGAGAGCAGATCCCTGTCTCTCACACAGCAGTAGAGATAGCAGATCCCTGTCCCTCACACAGCAGTAGAGAGGGCAGATCCCTGTCCCTCACACAGCAGTAGAGAGAGTAGATCCCGGTCTCTCACACAGCAGTAGAGAGAGCAGATCCCTGTCTCTGGAGAGAGAGAGCCAGAGAGAGGAGAGAGACAGAGAGGAGAGAGAGAGACAGAGAGGAGAGAGAGAGACTGAGCGAGAGAGAGACAGACAGACAGACAGACAGACAGACAGACAGACAGACAGACAGACAGAGTTCCTGCTCCAGTGGTTTCTGTTGCTTTATAAAAGAGCTTTTAGTCTCCTCAACGTGTCATTGTTCTACTGCACAAAGACTCTTTCATAAAGACTGAAGACGCATTACAACACACAACTGTGTGCGCACTTTGAAGGTTTCAAAAAAGTCTATTGTACGTCTGTCATTTAACATTATGGTCACTGCCATCACTTTGACTCTCTATCAGTCCTGAGAGGATTAGGTAACTAAACCCCCCCAGTCCTGAGAGGATTAGGTAACTAAACCCCCCCAGTCCTGATAGGATTAGGTTACTAAACCCCCCCAGTCCTGATAGGATTAGGTTACTAAACCCCCCCAGTCCTGATAGGATTAGGTTACTAAACCCCCCCAGTCCTGAGAGGATTAGGTAACTAAACCCCCCCAGTCCTGAGAGGATTAGGTAACTAAACCCCCCCCCCCAGTCCTGATATGATTAGGTAACTAAACCCCCAGTCCTGAGAGGATTAGGTAAATAAACCCCCAGTCCTGAGAGGATTAGGTAACTAAACCCCCCAGTCCTGATAGGATTAGGTTACTAAACCCCCAGTCCTGATAGGATTAGGTAACTAAACCCCCCAGTCCTGATAGGATTAGGTTACTAAACCCCCCCAGTCCTGATAGGATTAGGTAACTAAACCCCCCCAGTCCTGAGAGGATTAGGTTACTAAACCCCCCCAGTCCTGAGAGGATTAGGTAACTAAACCCCCCCAGTCCTGATAGGATTAGGTTACTAACCCCCCCCAGTCCTGATAGGATTAGGTAACTAAACCCCCCCAGTCCTGATAGGATTAGGTAACTAAACCCCCCCAGTCCTGAGAGGATTAGGTTACTAAACCCCCCCAGTCCTGAGAGGATTAGGTAACTAAACCCCCCCCAGTCCTGATAGGATTAGGTAACTAAACCCCCCCAGTCCTGAGAGGATTAGGTAACTAAACCCCCCCAGTCCTGATAGGATTAGGTTACTAAACCCCCCAGTCCTGATAGGATTAGGTAACTAAACCCCCCCAGTCCTGATAGGATTAGGTAACTAAACCCCCCCAGTCCTGATAGGATTAGGTAACTAAACCCCCAGTCCTGATAGGATTAGGTAACTAAACCCCCAGTCCTGATAGGATTAGGTAACTAAACCCCCAGTCCTGATAGGATTAGGTAACTAAACCCCCAGTCCTGAGAGGATTGGGTAACTAAACCCCCAGTCCTGATAGGATTAGGTAACTAAACCCCCAGTCCTGATAGGATTAGGTAACTAAACCCCCAGTCCTGAGAGGATTAGGTAACTAAACCCCCCCAGTCCTGAGAGGATTAGGTAACTAAACCCCCCCAGTCCTGATAGGATTAGGTAACTAAACCCCCCAGTCCTGAGAGGATTAGGTAACTAAACCCCCCAGTCCTGAGAGGATTAGGTTACTAAACCCCCAGTCCTGATAGGATTAGGTAACTAAACCCCCCCAGTCCTGAGAGGATTAGGTAACTAATCCCCCCCCAGTCCTGATAGGATTAGGTTACTAAACCCCCAGTCCTGATAGGATTAGGTAACTAAACCCCCCAGTCCTGATAGGATTAGGTAACTAAACCCCCCCAGTCCTGATAGGATTAGGTAACTAAACCCCCCCAGTCCTGAGAGGATTAGGTAACTAAACCCCCCCAGTCCTGAGAGGATTAGGTTACTAAACCCCCCCAGTCCTGATAGGATTAGGTTACTAAACCCCCAGTCCTGATAGGATTAGGTTACTAAACCCCCCCAGTCCTGATATGATTAGGTTACTAAACCCCCCCAGTCCTGATAGGATTAGGTTACTAAACCCCCCCAGTCCTGAGAGGATTAGGTTACTAAACCCCCCCAGTCCTGATAGGATTAGGTTACTAAACCCCCAGTCCTGATAGGATTAGGTTACTAAACCCCCAGTCCTGATAGGATTAGGTTACTAAACCCCCCCAGTCCTGATAGGATTAGGTTACTAAACCCCCAGTCCTGATAGGATTAGGTTACTAAACCCCCAGTCCTGATATGATTAGGTTACCAAACCCCAGTCCTGATATGATTAGGGAACTAAACCCCCCCAGTCCTGATAGGATTAGGTAACTAAACCCCCAGTCCTGGGATATGATTAGGGAACTAAACCCCCCCAGTCCTGATATGATTAGGTAACTAAACCCCCCAGTCCTGATATGATTAGGTTACTAAACCCCCAGTCCTGATAGGATTAGGTTACTAAACCCCCAGTCCTGATAGGATTAGGTTACTAAACCCCCAGTCCTGGGAGGATTAGGTAACTAAACCCCCCCCAGTCCTGATATGATTAGGTAACTAAACCCCCCCAGTCCTGAGAGGATTAGGTAACTAAACCCCCAGTCCTGATAGGATTAGGTAACTAAACCCCCAGTCCTGATAGGATTAGGTAACTAAACCCCCCAGTCATGAGAGGATTAGGTAACTAAGCCCCCAGTCCTGATATGATTAGGTAACTAAACCCCCAGTCCTGATAGGATTAGGTAACTAAACCCCCCCAGTCCTGATAGGATTAGGTAACTAAACCCCCCCAGTCCTGAGAGGATTAGGTAACTAAACCCCCCCAGTCCTGATAGGATTAGGTAACTAAACCCCCAGTCCTGAGAGGATTAGGTAACTAACCCCCAGTCCTGATATGATTAGGTAACTAAGCCCCCCCAGTCCTGATAGGATTAGGTAACTAAACCCCCCCAGTCCTGAGAGGATTAGGTAACTAAACCCCCAGTCCTGAGAGGATTAGGTAACTAAACCCCCCCAGTCCTGATAGGATTAGGTTACTAAACCCCCAGTCCTGAGAGGATTAGGTAACTAACCCCCCAGTCCTGATATGATTAGGTACCTAAACCCCCCAGTCCTGATAGGATTAGGTTACTAAACCCCAGTCCCGAGAGGATTAGGTAACTAAACCCCCCAGTCCTGATAGGATTAGGTAACTAAACCCCCAGTCCTGATAGGATTAGGTAACTAAACCCCCCCAGTCCTGATAGGATTAGGTAACTAAACCCCCCAGTCCTGTCCTCAACCATCAGAGAGTCTGAATCCCAGTGGGGCTGAATGTAATTTTAGACATTTCCCTTTAGGCACAGATCTCGGATCGTAAGTCTTCAGCTCAACCTGAACCGATACAGAGGTCAACTCTAAACTGACCTCGGTGTCGAGTGCCATTTCACCTGTCGTCCTCTTAACCTGTCGATGTGCTGACCTTATCGAGCTGCAGTAATAAGCGACTGGAGCAAAGATCACACTGAAACTATGTTGTCCTCCCTCCATCTCCCCTGCTCTCTCTCTCCCTCCTCTCTCTCCCTCCATCTCCCCTGCTCTCTCTCTCTCTC
>NW_026286165.1:32500-35545 GCF_023373465.1 Oncorhynchus keta | reverse complement strand
ATGATATGCCATTTATGATATGCCATTTAGCAGACGCTTTTATCCAAAGCGACTTACAGTCATGTGTGCATACATTCTACGTATGGGTGGTCCCGGGGATCGAACCCACTACCCTGGCGTTACAAGCGCCATGCTCTACCAACTGAGCTACAGAAGGACCACAAACATGTATCCAGTGATTCTTGAAGAATCTAACTTATAAATGCCTCAGGAGCTTAGTTCAACTGTAGTACCCCATCAGAACCTAAAATGTAACCTTGTTTTACTCCAATGTTTGTAAACAATATTAATGTAAACAGTGTATAGCCTCAAAACATGGTTTAAACTATCATTTTGATATCATGGATGGTAAGTCCTTGCATCCATAGCTCTGTCTATGAATTTGAGATTGGTTAAATTTCTCCAGGCCCGTCCCTCAGCTTTTTACCAAAACAGAGGCATGAGGAATTGCAGGAAAGTAGCTTGAAACCTGCAGAATTTTCTCTCCATGCCAAGAGGTGGACTTCCCAGAGCCTCAGACTTGGTTCGTCCGGCCATGCACTGCCGAAGTCAAAGTAAAATGCCTTGTTTGCTATACAAATCAAATCAAATGTTATTATTCACATGCTTGGTAAACAACAGTGAAATGCTTGCTTACGGCCGTTCCAACAACGCAAAGAGAAAACATAGATGAATAGGACATTTATAACATGGCAATGAGTAGCGATAACTTGACTATAAGAACGGGATACCAGTACGGAGTCCATGTGCAGGGGTACAAGGTTAGGTAAATATGTACATATACAGTTGAAGTCGGAAGTTCACATACACTTGGAGTCATTGGAGTCATTAAAACTTGTTTTTCAACCACTCCACAAATGTCTTGTTAACAAACTATAGTTTTGGCAAGTCGGTTAGGACATCAACTTTGTGCATGACACAAGTAATTTTTCCAACAATTGTTTACAGAAGATTATTTCACGTGTAATTCACTGTATCACAATTACAGTGGGTCAGAAGTTTACATGCACTAAGTTGACTGTGCCTTTAAACAGCATGGAAAATTCCAGAAAATTATGTCATGGCTTTAGAAGCTTCGGATAGGCTAATTGACCTGGATTGGAGGTGTACCTGTGGATGTATTTCAAGGCCTACCTTCAAACTCAGTGCCTCTGCTTATCCCACTCCTCTTCAATGGCTGTGCGAAGTTGTTGGATATCTGAGGTGATGGCGGCGGAAGAACGGCACGACAATGTGCCTCAGGATCTTGTCACAGTATCTCTGTGCATTCAAATTTTCATCGATAAAATACAATTGTGTTTATTGTCCATAGCTTATGCCTGTCCATACCATAAAACCCACCATCACCATGGGGCACTCTATTCACAACGGTGACATCAGCAAACCGCTCGCCCACACGACGCCATACACGCTGTTTGCCATCCGCCCTTTACTGTTGAAACCGGGATTCATCCGTGAAGAGCACACTTCTCCAGCGTCCCAGTGGCCATCAAAGGTGAAAATGTCAATGACTGTAAGAGGGATGTGTCTAAAAGGAAGAACCCATAGAAGTGGAATCCATTGATTCTATTTCTATGTAAAACCACTAAGGCGATGCAGAGAGAAGCCACGAGTGTCCTCAGTAATGTTGTTTGTTAATGTTTTGAGGCAACATGTCTGAGTGTCCTCAGTAATGTTGTTTGATAATGTTTTGAGGAACATGTCTGAGTGTCCTCGAGTAATGTTGTTTGATAATGTTTTGAGGAACATGTCTGAGTGTCCTCGGTAATGTTGTTTGATAATGTTTTGAGGCAACATGTCTGAGTGTCCTCAGTAATGTTGTTTGATAATGTTTTGAGGCAACGTGTCTGAGTGTCCTCGGTAATGTTGTTTGATAATGTTTTGAGGAACATGTCTGAGTGTCCTCTGTAATGTTGTTTAATAATGTTTTGAGGCAACATGTCTGAGTGTCCTCAGTAATGTTGTTTGATAATGTTTTGAGGAACATGTCTGAGTGTCCTCGGTAATGTTGTTTGATAATGTTTTGAGGAACATGTCTGAGTGTCCCTCTGTAATGTTGTTTGATAATGTTTTGAGGAACATGTCTGAGTGTCCTCTGTAATGTTGTTTAATAATGTTTTGAGGCAACATGTCTGAGTGTCCTCAGTAATGTTGTTTGATAATGTTTGAGGCAACGTGTCTGAGTGTCCTCAGTAATGTTGTTTGATAATGTTTTGAGGAACATGTCTGAGTGTCCTCAGTAATGTTGTTTGATAATGTTTTGAGGCAACGTGTCTGAGTGTCCTCAGTAATGTTGTTTGATAATGTTTTGAGGCAACATGTCTGAGTGTCCTCTGTAATGTTGTTTAATAATGTTTTGAGGCAACATGTCTGAGTGTCCTCAGTAATGTTGTTTGATAATGTTTTGAGGGCAACGTGTCTGGAGTGTCCTCAGTAATGTTGTTTGATAATGTTTTGAGGAACATGTCTGAGTGTCCTCTGTAATGTTGTTTAATAATGTTTTGAGGCAACATGTCTGAGTGTCCTCAGTAATGTTGTTTGATAATGTTTTGAGGCAACATGTCTGAGTGTCCTCAGTAATGTTGTTTGATAATGTTTTGAGGAACATGTCTGAGTGTCCTCAGTAATGTTGTTTGATAATGTTTTGAGGAACATGTCTGGAGTGTCCTCAGTAATGTTGTTTGATAATGTTTTGAGGAACATGTCTGAGTGTCCTCTGTAATGTTGTTTAATAATGTTTTGAGGCAACATGTCTGAGTGTCCTCAGTAATGTTGTTTGATAATGTTTTGAGGCAACGTGTCTGAGTGTCCTCAGTAATGTTGTTTGATAATGTTTTGAGGAACATGTCTGAGTGTCCTCAGTAATGTTGTTTGATAATGTTTTGAGGAACATGTCTGAGTGTCCTCAGTAATGTTGTTTGATAATGTTTTGAGGCAACGTGTCTCGAGTGTCCTCAGTAATGTTGTTTGATAATGTTTTGAGGCAACGTGTCTGAGTGTCCTCAGTAATGTTGTTTGATAATGTTTTGAGGAACATGTCTGAGT
>NW_026286165.1:0-30000 GCF_023373465.1 Oncorhynchus keta | reverse complement strand
CTTAGCTCGGGGTCAAGAAGGAAGTTGACTTACTTCAGAGAGACGTCATGACATCAAAACTGATGTCAATGTCTCGTTTACTCTGTCAATTTAAAGCATGTCCACAGCTATTTGTATATTCCAGGATATAGCCCACATGTGTTTCTTTTTATGTGGCTTGACCCACTTGCTTTTAGCCTCCCAAATCCTATTGTAAACACAAGGGGATTTAGGTTTTAGCGATTGTGAGTGTAGCCCCCTAAAATCCCCTCAAAATCCCCATAAAACCCCCTAACTCAATGAATACAAATACATTCACTGAATGATCTGCTGTATAGTCTTGATTAATTACATTTCTCCACTTGAAATGAATGCCACTTGATTAAATATGTTTTGCATGTTGATCAATGTAATAGACAAGCAGAATATTTTTTGTTTGTAAATTTGTGCATTCAAAAACATTAGTAATTTTCAAAGGCCAAAAGAATAGCCAATTCAAAACATGACTATAGGGACAGACAAGCCTAGGATGGGTACAGTACAGTATCTTGCCACAGGAGTAGATCATAATGAATTCATCGCAGATACCATGAAACCCTATGTTTGCAAACGAATGGAGATTTGCCTAGTAAACCTATTACATATCTAAATATTTTGATGTTTATTCGCTCTGGACAAACACATTCAGTATGTCAACTGTCAGATTATCAAATTCCCCAAAGCGGTGCTCAAAAGCCTGAAATAAACAGCATTTTACGGATTATCCTCCCAAGCTTTGACTGGGATATTATGGGATCTGAATGTGTGTACTGTAGTGACCATGCTTTCCAATATGAAATGTGGTGTACTGTATTTACCTATGCTTTCCCAATATGGAATGGGGTGTACTGTATTTACCATGCTTTCCCAATATGGAATGGGGTGTACTGTATTTACCATGCTTCCCAATATGGAATGGGGTGTACTGTATTTACCATGCTTTCTCCTAATATGGAATGGGTGAATTGTATTTACCATGCTTTCCCAATATGGAATGGGGTAACACTGTATTTACCATGCTTTCCCAATATGGAATGGGGTGTACTGTATTTACCATGCTTTCCTCAATATGGAATGGGGTGCACTGTATTTACCATGCTTTCCAATATGGAATGGGGTGTACTGTATTTACCTATGCTTTCCCAATATGGAATGGGGTGTACTGTATTTACCATGCTTTCCCAATATGGAATGTGGTGTACTGTATTTACCATGCTTTCCCAATATGGAATGGGGTGTACTGTATTTACCTATGCTTTCTCAATATGGAATGTGGTGTACTGTATTTTACCTATGCTTTCCCAATATGGAATGTGGTGTACTGTATTTACCATGCTTTCTCAATGGAATGTGGTGTACTGTATTTACCATGCTTTCCCAATATGGAATGGGGTGTACTGTATTTTACCATGCTTTCCCAATATGGAATGCGGTGTACTGTATTTACCATGCTTCCCAATATGGAATGTGGTGTACTGTATTTACCATGCTTTCCTAATATGGAATGGGGTGTACTGTATTTACCATGCTTTCCCAATATGGAATGGGGTGTCCACATACTGTACATTGACATAGAATACTGAATACAAATTGATTTGGGGGTTAGGTCAATTCTCCAAAAATGACTTCACAATTGTGTTAGGTAGTTGGGTAAATGTATATTGTAGTTGGGTTAAAGTCATGGGATCTTGGTGCACACATACAATATTCTGTCGATTCTCAAATCTGTAGTCTGATCTAATCCTGTCAAATATGACATTTCCAGCGCGTTGTGGAGTCCAACGTAGATTTCTCTGTGTCAGAAAGTGTTCATGGCTGTCCATCCTGTCAGGCTTGGATGCCATTTACATTCCAAATGTTGACATTTCGGGAGGAAACATCACTTTTGATGAATCTGAGATGGAAAAATCCCTAATCCCTTTATTCAAAGCAAATGGAAATGTAAACGGCATTCCAGGTAATGTGGCAGATTAGGAGATAAAGAGCTTTGCTATCAGAGCCTGAAATAACAAGTAATTTGAATACAGTAATTCCCAAGTAATTTACCCTGAATTAGAGATCACCATCCTCCACCAAGACTGCTTCTGTATACACACTTCTTCCTAATAATGCTCTTCATTTAACTGGTGAGGTGTACGTCTGCAGTACATTCACAAACTATGACCTATTTTGCTTTGCTGACCCAAAAATACAGAAGGCTGTTTTAAAAATCTAAGAGTTGCTATAAGGATAAATACATATACATAATTTAACAAAAGCTCTTATGCAAAGAAATTTACAGTAGTGAATGCATGGGACTCGAACCCACAACCCTGGGGCTGCAAACACCATGCTCTACCAATTGACCCACACGGGACCTCATACAATGCATCATATTAAATCTACTTGAATTATTCAACCCTGCCTCTCCCATGTGTTCTACAATTGCAGTAGCTACAGTAATGAACGTTCAATTGGTTTTTAAGACGTCCCACCCATCTCATCTAGACTCAGACCTTTGAAGGGTGTAAACAACGCAATTGGTAGTCACTTTGCGATTGGCTGGGATAAGCGTGTGCCTATCCGGTGGGTGGAGCTAAAGGGGGTGTGAAAGAAATGACCACAAATGTCAAATTTCTGCAGTTTGCATGACGTTTGTTGTAGCTATGAAATTCTCGTGTGGCTAATGTTCGGCGAATATATTCCGATTTGATGTATAGTCTATCCGCGTTTGGCAAGGAAGCTCGCACCGCACGATCCATTGACGGCTCAGTGTTGGCAATTTATCATCTTTCTCTTCTTTGAACTTTTCCACTTTCTCTAGCTAAATTAGGTTGTTAATTAATATATGTAGCAAACATCTCTTTCTTTTCGCTTAATAATGCAGGTATGCATTTAACTGGCTATATCGTTTTGTAGTATGCATGAAAAATGCATCTTACTCGACCATGTTTTGGTTTGATTGTCAGCTAGCTAACATGATACGTGTTATTTAACTAGCCTAGCAGAAGCAGGGATTTGACTGCGTACCCTGTCCTGTCAGCTAGCTGTCTTTCTAGTGCGCTTGGCATTCCATAGTACACATTGGGAATAAATAGCACCAACATGTATGCAAGTCGCAAGAGGAAAAAGCCCCAGAGAAGGTACAGTCACGTTAGGTAACTGATCGCCGCTACAACAGCATAGCCAGCTAGTTAGGGGTTGTAGACATAGTTATGTCACTATTAGTCTAGTGCATGTTAAGTATGCCACATCAGTGTGCAGAATTAGGATGCCTTGTGAGTGACAGTTCAATTGTAGTACTGTTATTATGTTCATGGAATAGGGTTGACTGACAGACTCCCTAGTCTGATTTGTATGAGGTCTGAATGAGGTACAAAAAGAAGCATGTTTCAACCTTGGACAATGATACTACTTTATGATATTTCTTTCTGTGGACTCCATGAGTTGCATTCATTCACACTTTCGTAAACATACAGTATCTACCATTTAGGCTACATAACAAGACCGAGGAATATCATCATATGAGACATTGATGGCAGACATTCTCCTCCTCGTAGTGTGAAGCCACCTCCAGAAGGAGCCAAATCAAACCCTTCCAAGAGGCACCGGGAACGCCTGAATGGGGAGTTGGACAGGCTGGCCAGTCTGCTTCCTTACCCCCAGGATGTCATCTCCAAGCTGGACAAACTGACCATCCTCAGGCTTTGTGTCAGCTACCTGCGTGCCAAGAGCTTTTTCAATGGTAAGGCATGATCATAACACACCCTATTGTCCATATTTAGGGTTGGATTATGTTAAGAGATTATAGCTATGGATCTGACTACTGTCAGATTTATTAAAATTTTTAAAACTTTTATTTAACTAGGCAAGTCAGTTAAGAACAAATTCTTATTTATGATGACGGCCTAGGAACAGTGGGTTAACAAGATTGGCACACCGATATTTGGGGAGTTTCACCCATTCTTCTCTATAGATTCTCTCAAGCTCTGTCAGGTTGGATGGGTAGTGTCGCTGCACAGCTATTTTCAAGTCCTTCCAGAGATGTTTGATCGTGTTCAAGTCCGGACTCTGGCTGTGCCACTCCAAGGACATTCAGAGACTTGTCCCGGGCCACTCCTGCGTTGTCTTGACTGTGTGCTTAGGGTCGTTGTCCTGTTGGAAGGTGAACCTTCGCCCAGTCTGAGGTCCTGAGCGCTCTAGAGCAGGTTTTCATCAAGGAACTCTCTATACTTTGCTCCGTTCATCTTTCCTCGATCCTGACTCGTCTCCCAGTCCCTGACACTGAAAACATCCCCACAGCATGATGCTGCCACCACCATGTTTCACCGTAGGGATGGTGCCAGGTTTCCTCCAGACGTGACGCTTGGCATTCAGGCCAGAGATTTCAATCTTGGTTTCATCAGACCAGAGTGTCTTGTTTCCCATGGCCTGAGAGCTTGTTTCCCATGGCCTGAGAGTCTTGTTTCCCTGGCCTGAGAGTCTTGTTTCCCATGGCCTGAGAGTCTTGTTTCCCATGGCCTGAGAGTCTTGTTTCCCATGGCCTGAGAGTCTTGTTTCCATGGCCTGAGAGTCTTGTTTCCCATGGCCTGAGAGTCTTGTTTCCCATGGTCTGAGAGTCTTGTTTCCCATGGCCTGAGAGTCTTGTTTCCCATGGCCTGAGAGTCTTGTTTCCCATGGCCTGAGAGTCTTGTTTCCCATGGCCTGAGAGTCTTGTTTCCCATGGCCTGAGAGTCTTGTTTCCCATGGCCTGAGAGTCTTGTTTCCCCATGGCCTGAGAGTCTTGTTTCCATGGCCTGAGAGTCTTGTTTCCTATGGCCTGAGAGTCTTGTTTCCCATGGTCTGAGAGTCTTGTTTCCCATGGTCTGAGAGTCTTGTTTCCCATGGTCTGAGAGTCTTGTTTCCCATGGTCTGAGAGTCTTGTTTCCCATGGTCTGAGAGTCTTGTTTCCCATGGCCTGAGAGTCTTGTTTCCCATGGCCTGAGAGTCTTGTTTCCCATGGCCTGAGAGTCTTGTTTCCCATGGCCTGAGAGTCTTGTTTCCCATGGCCTGAGAGTCTTGTTTCCCATGGCCTGAGAGTCTTGTTTCCCATGGCCTGAGAGTCTTGTTTCCCATGGCCTGAGAGTCTTGTTTCCCATGGCCTGAGAGTCTTGTTTCCCATGGCCTGAGAGTCTTGTTTCCCATGGCCTGAGAGTCTTGTTTCCCATGGCCTGAGAGTCTTGTTTCCCCATGGCCTGAGAGTCTTGTTTCCCATGGCCTGAGAGTCTTGTTTCCCATGGCCTGAGAGTCTTGTTTCCCATGGCCTGAGAGTCTTGTTTCCCATGGCCTGAGAGTCTTGTTTCCCATGGCCTGAGAGTCTTGTTTCCCATGGCCTGAGAGTCTTGTTTCCCATGGCCTGAGAGTCTTGTTTCCCATGGCCTGAGAGTCTTGTTTCCCATGGCCTGAGAGTCTTGTTTCCCATGGCCTGAGAGTCTTGTTTCCCATGGCCTGAGAGTCTTGTTTCCCATGGCCTGAGAGTCTTGTTTCCCATGGTCTGAGAGTCTTGTTTCCCATGGTCTGAGAGTCTTGTTTCCCATGGCCTGAGAGTCTTGTTTCCCATGGCCTGAGAGTCTTGTTTCCCATGGTCTGAGAGTCTTGTTTCCCATGGTCTGAGAGTCTTGTTTCCCATGGTCTGAGAGTCTTTTTTCCCATGGCCTGAGAGTCTTGTTTCCCATGGCCTGAGAGTCTTGTTTCCCATGGCCTGAGAGTCTTGTTTCCCATGGCCTGAGAGTCTTGTTTCCTCATGGCCTGAGAGTCTTGTTTCCCATGGCCCGAGAGTCTTGTTTCCCGTGGCCCGAGAGTCTTGTTTCCCATGGCCTGAGAGTCTTGTTTCCCATGGCCTGAGAGTCTTGTTTCCCATGGCCTGAGAGTCTTGTTTCCCGTGGCCTGAGAGTCTTGTTTCCCGTGGCCTGAGAGTCTTGTTTCCCATGGCCTGAGAGTCTTGTTTCCCATGGCCTGAGAGTCTTGTTTCCCATGGCCTGAGAGTCTTGTTTCCCATGGTCTGAGAGTCTTGTTTCCCATGGTCTGAGAGTCTTTAGGTGCTGTATACGGGGTATTTGGAAATGGGATGCTTTTTCTATACCGACAATACAGATTAAACTATTTATTTGAAGTGTTTCAATACATTTTAATATTTGTAGCAAATGTTTTTTATTAAATGCCTGCAGTCAACGTGTGCAATACCTTAGGAGATGAAGCAGATTGTGTTCTTCATTTCACCTGTCACATTATTGTACATTATGAAGCTCACTGTAGTTCCCCAGAACAGTTGAACCAGTCACATTATTGTACATTATGAAGCTCACTGTAGTTCCCCAGAACAGTTGAGACAGTCACATTATTGTACATTATGAAGCTCACTGTAGTTCCCCAGAACAGTTGAGACAGTCACATTATTGTACATTATGAAGCTCACTGTAGTTCCCCAGAACAGTTGAACCAGTCACATTATTGTACATTATGAAGCTCACTGTAGTTCCCCAGAACAGTTGAGCCAGTCACATTATTGTACATTATGAAGCTCACTGTAGTTCCCCAGAACAGTTGAGCCAGTCACATTATTGTACATTATGAAGCTCACTGTAGTTCCCCAGAACAGTTGATCCAGTCACATTATTGTACATTATGAAGCTCACTGTAGTTCCCCAGAACAGTTGATCCAGTCACATTATTGTACATTATGAAGCTCACTGTAGTTCCCAGAACAGTTGATCCAGTCACATTATTGTACATTATGAAGCTCACTGTAGTTCCCAGAACAGTTGATCCAGTCACATTATTGTACATTATGAAGCTCACTGTAGTTCCCAGAACAGTTGAGACAGTCACATTATTGTACATTATGAAGCTCACTGTAGTTCCCCAGAACAGTTGAACCAGTCACATTATTGTACATTATGAAGCTCACTGTAGTTCCCCAGAACAGTTGATCCAGTCACATTATTGTACATTATGAAGCTCACTGTAGTTCCCCAGAACAGCTGAGACAGTCACATTATTGTACATTATGAAGCTCACTGTAGTTCCCCAGAACAGTTGAGACAGTCACATTATTGTACATTATGAAGCTCACTGTAGTTCCCCAGAACAGTTGATCCAGTCACATTATTGTACATTATGGAGAACAGTAGCTACACATCAGTCAGTGCTGTCTGCTGATAGAATGACGGAGAACAGTAGCTACACATCAGTCAGAGTGCTGTCTGCTGATAGAATGATGGAGAACAGTAGCTACACATCAGTCAGAGTGCTGTCTGCTGATAGAATGATGGAGAACAGTAGCTACACATCAGTCAGAGTGCTGTCTGCTGATAGAATGATGGAGAACAGTAGCTACACATCAGTCAGAGTGCTGTCTGCTGATAGAATTTTTACCTTTATTTAACTAGGCAAGTCAGTTAAGAACAAATTCTTATTTTCAATGACGGCCTAGGAACAGTTGTTTAGATGAGTGAGAAGTGTTGACTCGGCTCTGATAAGGGGATGGGTGTGTAGGTTGATGTGAACCAGAGGTGGAGGGGGATTATTTTGGCCATCGTATGAGAATACAATCAAGATTGTGGACAGGTCGTCATTGTAAATAAGAAAACATTCTTAAATGACTTAGCTGTATGAATAAAGGGGGGAAAATAATTGTGGTTGCAGACTTCCTGAGTTATTCTACTGCGGGGATGGGACTGCCTCAGAGGACGTCATTCTGCTGCGGGGATGGGACTGCCTGAGAGGACGTCATTCTACTGCGGGGATGGGACTGCCTGAGAGGATGTCATTCTACTGCGGGGATGGGACTGCCTGAGAGGACGTCATTCTACTGCGGGGATGGGACTGCCTGAGAGGATGTCATTCTACTGCGGGGATGGGACTGCCTGAGAGGATGTCATTCTACTGCGGGGATGGGACTGCCTGAGAGGACGTCATTCTACTGCGGGGATGGGACTGCCTGAGAGGATGTCATTCTACTGCGGGGATGGGACTGCCTGAGAGGATGTCATTCTACTGCGGGGATGGGACTGCCTGAGAGGACGTCATTCTACTGCGGGGATGGGACTGCCTGAGAGGATGTCATTCTACTGCGGGGATGGGACTGCCTGAGAGGATGTCATTCTGCTGCGGGGATGGGACTGCCTGAGAGGATGTCATTCTGCTGCGGGGATGGGACTGCCTGAGAGGACGTCATTCTACTGCGGGGATGGGACTGCCTGAGAGGACGTCATTCTACTGCGGGGATGGGACTGCCTGAGAGGACGTCATTCTACTGCGGAGATGGGACTGCCTGAGAGGACGTCATTCTACTGCGGGGATGGGACTGCCTGAGAGGGGCGTCATTCTGCTGCGGGGATGGGACTGCCTGAGAGGACGTCATTCTACTGCGGGGATGGGACTGCCTGAGAGGACGTCATTCTACTGCGGGGATGGGACTGCCTGAGAGGACGTCATTCTACTGCGGGGATGGGACTGCCTGAGAGGACGTCATTCTACTGCGGGGATGGGACTGCCTGAGAGGATGTCATTCTACTGCGGGGATGGGACTGCCTGAGAGGACGTCATTCTGCTGCGGGGATGGGACTGCCTGAGAGGACGTCATTCTGCTGCGGGGATGGGACTGCCTGAGAGGACGTCATTCTGCTGCGGGGATGGGACTGCCTGAGAGGACGTCATTCTGCTGCGGGGATGGGACTGCCTGAGAGGACGTCATTCTGCTGCGGGGATGGGACTGCCTGAGAGGATGTCATTCTACTGCGGGGATGGGACTGCCTGAGAGGATGTCATTCTACTGCGGGGATGGGACTGCCTGAGAGGGCGTCACATTCTGCTGCGAGGATGGGACTGCCTGAGAGGACGTCATTCTACTGCGCGATGGGACTGCCTGAGAGGACGTCATTCTACTGCGGGGATGGGACTGCCTGAGAGGACGTCATTCTGCTGCGGGGATGGGACTGCCTGAGAGGATGTCATTCTACTGCGGGGATGGGACTGCCTGAGAGGACGTCATTCTACTGCGGGGATGGGACTGCCTGAGAGGACGTCATTCTACTGCGGGGATGGGACTGCCTGAGAGGACGTCATTCTACTGCGGGGATGGGACTGCCTGAGAGGACGTCATTCTACTGCGGGGATGGGACTGCCTGAGAGGACGTCATTCTACTGCGGGGATGGGACTGCCTGAGAGGGCGTCATTCTACTGCGGGGATGGACTGCCTGAGGGACGTCATTCTACTGCGGGGATGGGACTGCCTGAGAGGACGTCATTCTGCTGCGGGGATGGGACTGCCTCAGAGGACGTCATTCTGCTGCGGATGGGACTGCCTCAGAGGGCGTCATTCTGCTGCGGGGATGGGACTGCCTGAGAGGATGTCATTCTACTGCGGGGATGGGACTGCCTGAGAGGATGTCATTCTACTGCGGGGATGGGACTGCCTGAGAGGACGTCATTCTACTGCGGGGGATGGGACTGCCTGAGAGGGCGTCATTCTACTGCGGGAATGGGACTGCCTGAGAGGATGTCATTCTACTGCGGGGATGGGACTGCCTGAGAGGACGTCATTCTACTGCGGGGATGGACTGCCTGAGAGGACGTCATTCTACTGCGGGATGGGACTGCCTGAGAGGATGTCATTCTACTGCGGGGATGGGACTGCCTGAGAGGACGTCATTCTGCTGCGGGGATGGGACTGCCTGAGAGGGCGTCATTCTACTGCGGGGATGGGACTGCCTGAGAGGGCGTCATTCTACTGCGGGATGGGACTGCCTGAGAGGACGTCATTCTACTGCGGGGATGGGACTGCCTGAGAAAATGTCATTCTACTGCGGGGATGGGACTGCCTGAGAGGGCGTCATTCTGCTGCGGGGATGGGACTGCCTGAGAGGTATCATTCTACTGCGGCGATGGGACTGCCTGAGAGGACGTCATTCTACTGCGGGGATGGGACTGCCTGAGAGGGCGTCATTCTACTGCGGGGATGGAACTGCCTGAGAGGACGTCATTCTACTGCGGGGATGGGACTGCCTGAGAGGACGTCATTCTACTGCGGGGATGGGACTGCCTGAGAGGGCGTCATTCTACTGCGGGGATGGGACTGCCTGAGAGGGCGTCATTCTACTGCGGGGATGGGACTGCCTGAGAGGCGTCATTCTACTGCGGGGATGGGACTGCCTGAGAGGGCGTCATTCTACTGCGGGGATGGGACTGCCTGAGAGGACGTCATTCTACTGCGGGGATGGGACTGCCTGAGAGGGCGTCATTCTACTGCGGGGATGGGACTGCCTGAGAGGGCGTCATTCTGCTGCGGGGATGGACTGCCTGAGAGGACGTCATTCTGCTGCGGGGATGGACTGCCTGAGAGGACGTCATTCTGCTGCGGGGATGGGACTGCCTGAGAGGGCGTCATTCTGCTGCGGGATGGGACTGCCTGAGAGGCGTCATTCTGCTGCGGGGATGGGACTGCCTGAGAGGACGTCATTCTGCTGCGGGGATGGGACTGCCTGAGAGGACGTCATTCTGCTGCGGGGATGGGACTGCCTGAGAGGACGTCATTCTGCTGCGGGGATGGGACTGCCTCAGAGGACGTCATTCTGCTGCGGGGATGGGACTGCCTCAGAGGACGTCATTCTGCTGCGGGGATGGGACTGCCTCAGAGGACGTCATTCTGCTGCGGGGATGGGACTGCCTGAGAGGACGTCATTCTACTGCGGGGATGGGACTGCCTGAGAGGACGTCATTCTACTGCGGGATGGACTGCCTGAGAGGGCGTCACTCTACTGCGGGGATGGACTGCCTGAGAGGACGTCATTCTACTGCGGGATGGACTGCCTGAGAGGGCGTCATTCTACTGCGGGATGGGACTGCCTGAGAGGACGTCATTCTACTGCGGGGATGGACTGCCTGAGAGGACGTCATTCTACTGCGGGGATGGGACTGCCTGAGAGGACGTCATTCTACTGCGGGGATGGGACTGCCTGAGAGGATGTCATTCTACTGCGGGGATGGGACTGCCTGAGAGGGCGTCATTCTGCTGCGGGGATGGGACTGCCTGAGAGGACGTCATTCTACTGCGGGGTTGGGACTGCCTGAGAGGACGTCATTCTACTGCGGGGATGGGACTGCCTGAGAGGGCGTCATTCTACTGCGGGGATGGGACTGCCTGAGAGGACGTCATTCTACTGCGGGGATGGACTGCCTGAGAGGACGTCATTCTACTGCGGGGATGGGACTGCCTGAGAGGACGTCATTCTGCTGCGGGATGGGACTGCCTGAGAGGACGTCATTCTACTGCGGGGATGGGACTGCCTGAGAGGATGTCATTCTACTGCGGGGATGGGACTGCCTGAGAGGACGTCATTCTACTGCGGGGATGGGACTGCCTGAGAGGTATCATTCTACTGCGGCGATGGACTGCCTGAGAGGGCGTCATTCTACTGCGGGGATGGGACTGCCTGAGAGGACGTCATTCTGCTGCGGGATGGGACTGCCTGAGAGGGACGTCATTCTGCTGCGGGATGGGACTGCCTGAGAGGACGTCATTCTGCTGCGGGATGGGACTGCCTGAGAGGATGTCATTCTACTGCGGGGATGGGACTGCCTGAGAGGATGTCATTCTACTGCGGGGATGGGACTGCCTGAGAGGACGTCATTCTACTGCGGGGGATGGGACTGCCTGAGAGGACGTCATTCTACTGCGGGGATGGGACTGCCTGAGAGGATGTCATTCTACTGCGGGGATGGGACTGCCTGAGAGGGCGTCATTCTGCTGCGGGGATGGGACTGCCTGAGAGGATGTCATTCTGCTGCGGGATGGGACTGCCTGAGAGGATGTCATTCTACTGCCGGGATGGGACTGCCTGAGAGGACGTCATTCTACTGCGGGGATGGGACTGCCTGAGAGGACGTCATTCTATTGCGGGATGGGACTGCCTGAGAGGACGTCATTCTACTGCGGGGATGGGACTGCCTGAGAGGACGCTCGTCATTCTACTGCGGGGATGGGACTGCCTGAGAGGACGTCATTCTACTGCGGGGATGGGACTGCCTGAGAAGGGCGTCATTCTGCTGCGAGGATGGGACTGCCTGAGAGGACGTCATTCTGCTGCGGGGATGGGACTGCCTGAGAGGATGTCATTCTACTGCGGGGATGGGACTGCCTGAGAGGACGTCATTCTACTGCGGGGATGGGACTGCCTGAGAGGACGTCATTCTACTGCGGGGATGGGACTGCCTGAGAGGACGTCATTCTGCTGCGGGGATGGGACTGCCTGAGAGGATGTCATTCTACTGCGGGGATGGGACTGCCTGAGAGGATGTCATTCTGCTGCGGGATGGGACTGCCTGAGAGGGCGTCATTCTACTGCGGGGATGGGACTGCCTGAGAGGACGTCATTCTACTGCGGGGATGGGACTGCCTGAGAGGATGTCATTCTACTGCGGGGATGGGACTGCCTGAGAGGACGTCATTCTACTGCGGGGATGGGCAAGTCCTTGGGGGCCTGATTGGTGTCACACATTTACTCCAGCCTTAGCTAACACACCTGACTCCAATAATCAACTAATCATGATCATCAATTTAAAATGTAATTAGTTTAATCAGCTGTGTTTGCTAGACGGGGAGAAAGTGTGACACCACTCTGGCCCCTGAGGACTTTGAGTTCCCTATCCACGTTCTACTGGCACAACTCTCCTACTGTAGCTAGGCTATAGGGCCCGACCAGCACAGTTAGGGTCTGTTCTCTTAATCACACTGAAACATAAGGCATCACACTGCACCATCTATCTGAAGATGATTTGCCGTTGTCTAGCCTATATGGCTACCACAGTACACACAAATAGAATAACATTTTTGGTTGATTTAATATGCCCATGAAATTCTCTTCCACAGGAACAACTAGTACCATTAGCGGTGTGCACATTAGGTCTATCTCACATTATTGTGAATGGGTCTCTGTCTGTAGTGATGCACTCTAACGGGTTCCTCTGCATTCCTTCAGTGTGTGATGGAAATCCTCTATGGGACAGCAACCTTAATCTTGATTTCTTGATTCTTTTATTGTATTGTGTTGCAGTGACCCTACAATCCACAGCCTCCCAGCGCCCAGAGAGTAATGTTCTGAAGAAGAAAGAACTTCACGTTCCAGAGGGAGAGCTGTTACTACAGGTTAGTGGGGTCTATTCAGTAGCCTGTTACTACAGGTTAGTGGGGGTCTATTCAGTAGCCTGTTACTACAGGTTAGTGGGGTCTATTCAGTAGCCTGTTACTACAGGTTAGTGGGGTCTATTCAGTAGCCTGTTACTACAGGTTAGTGGGGTCTATTCAGTAGCCTGTTACTACAGGTTAGTGGGGTCTATTCAGTAGCCTGTTACTACAGGTTAGTGGGGTCTATTCAGTAGCCTGTTACTACAGGTTAGTGGGGTCTATTCAGTAGCCTGTTACTACAGGTTAGTGGGGTCTATTCAGTAGCCTGTTACTACAGGTTAGTGGGGTCTATTCAGTAGCCTGTTACTACAGGTTAGTGGGGGTCTATTCAGTAGCCTGTTACTACAGGTTAGTGGGGTCTATTCAGTAGCCTGTTACTACAGGTTGGTGGGGGGTCTATTCAGTAGCCTGTTACTACAGGTTAGTGGGGTCTATTCAGTAGCCTGTTACTACAGGTTGGTGGGGGTCTATTCAGTAGCCTGTTACTACAGGTTAGTGGGGTCTATTTAGTAGCCTGTTACTACAGGTTAGTGGGGGTCTATTCAGTAGCCTGTTACTACAGGTTAGTGGGGGTCTATTCAGTAGCCTGTTACTACAGGTTAGTGGGGTCTATTCAGTAGCCTGTTACTACAGGTTAGTGGGGTCTATTCAGTAGCCTGTTACTACAGGTTAGTGGGGGTCTATTCAGTAGCCTGTTACTACAGGTTAGTGGGGTCTATTCAGTAGCCTGTTACTACAGGTTAGTGGGGTCTATTCAGTAGCCACCCTGTCTGTTACTACAGGTTAGTGGGGTCTATTCAGTAGCCTGTTACTACAGGTTAGTGGGGTCTATTCAGTAGCCACCCTGTCTGTTACTACAGGTTAGTGGGGTCTATTCAGTAGCCTGTTACTACAGGTTAGTGGGGTCTATTCAGTAGCCTGTTACTACAGGTTAGTGGGGTCTATTCAGTAGCCACCCTGTCTGTTACTACAGGTTAGTGGGGTCTATTCAGTAGCCTGTTACTACAGGTTAGTGGGGTCTATTCAGTAGCCACCCTGTCTGTTACTACAGGTTAGTGGGGTCTATTCAGTAGCCACCCTGTCTGTTACTACAGGTTAGTGGGGTCTATTCAGTAGCCACCCTGTCTGTTACTACAGGTTAGTGGGGTCTATTCAGTAGCCACCCTGTCTGTTACTACAGGTTAGTGGGGTCTATTCAGTAGCCTGTTACTACAGGTTAGTGGGGTCTATTCAGTAGCCTGTTACTACAGGTTAGTGGGGTCTATTCAGTAGCCACCCTGTCTGTTACTACAGGTTAGTGGGGTCTATTCAGTAGCCACCCTGTCTGTTACCATAGCACTCCAGAGCCTGTATTCATGATAAAATAATAGCTCTATTAATCCCACAAAGAGCCTGAATTCATGATAAGGTAAGTACTTTATTAATCCCACACAGGGTACATTTGATTGCACCAGCCAATACATACCCTAATAAAACACAACAAAGGAGAAACCGATATTAAAAGCAGCACATATTTTTGTCGTCTCAGAGTAGGAGTGCTGATCTAGGATCAGTTTGTCCTTTTTCAGATCTTAATGAGTAAGCTTACATTAACAGGACGGACCTGATCCCTGATCAGGTCCTGATTATTTACATTGGAAAGTGATTGGTTTAAGCTGAGATGAACTGCAGTTGAACCACACCATGCAGGGCCATGTGGCATGTTAGCTTTTCCTGTCCAAATAATTACAGAGTTAATCATATACTGTTGCGTGTCTGATCCTTGAACTGTCTGATCTTTGAACTGACTACATGGAATAGGGTAGATACAAACACAATGCCTGCTTCCCAAATGGAACCCTATTCCCTGTATAGTGCATTACTTTTGACCAAATGCACCCTATTCCCTAACAATTTTTAAAATGTTGATTTTATTTTTTCAAACAATACAAGACATACCCATACAAACGACAACATCACACAAACATTGACTATAACACACCTGCCGAGAGAAACCCACACACCCCCATCTCCAGCATCACTGTCCGCCACATGGCCTCAAACTGCATCATTTTGTTTCTCTGAGTCGCCTACACACTTTCAACATTTAGATAATAAAGAATCTGACCTTTCCATTGTGTTAACAGAGGATTGGTTAATTTTCCTGCTTTTAAGCATGTGTTTTTTCAAGATGAATGGCGAGGATGCAGTGTGAGAACTCATCGGTTATCTCACTGCACCCTCATATGCCATGTTTGAAATATGCAGACAGACGGATTAAAATACATTTACATTGTTATTCTTCTGACAGCCAACATTCTAACTCCGCCCATAACTTTAGTCTTTAGAACGTTCCCAGAAAGCATTGATTATTGAATCATACTTTTTGACCAAATGTATTGCAATACATAGGGAATAGGGTGCCATTTGGGACACAGACAAAACTCTATAGGGCTTTCAGTTCCTTTGACATTTCACATTTGGCTGTTTGCTGTTTATAGTTGTAGACCTACTTCATATGACCACATGTAGTCTAGATGTGTGTAAACATGTATACTAAACACATATAAAGGCAAAATTTCAAAAGATTTTCTACCGAGTTACAGTTCATATAAGGAAATAAGTCAACTGAAATAAATTCATTTAGGCCCTAATCTATGGATTTCACATGACTGGACAGGGGTGGAGCCGTGGGTGGGCCTGGGATCGTCAAGTGGGTGGGACTTACTGCCAAATTCTCTAAAACGACGTTGCAGGCAGCTTATGGTAGAGAAATGAACATTTAATGATCTGGAAACAGCTCAAGTGGACATTCCTGCAGTCAGCAGGCCAATTACACGCTCCCTCAAAACTTGACACATCTGTGGTATTGTGTTGTGTGACAAAACTGCACATTTTTAAAGTGGACTTTTATTGTCCCCAGCAGAAGGTACACCTGTGTAATGATGCTGTTTAATCTGCTTCTTGATATGCCACACTTTACATTTACATTTACATTTAAGTCATTTAGCAGACGCTCTTATCCAGAAGCGACTTACAGGATTGGTGCATACACCTTATGACAACCAGTGGAACAGCCACTTGCATCTAAATCTTGTTGGGGGAGAAAGATTACCTACCCTTACTTACCCTATCCTAGGTATTCCTTGAAGAGTGGGGTTTCAGGTGTCTCCGGAAGGTGGTGATTGACTCCGCTGTCCTGGCGTCGTGAGAGTTTGTTCCACCATTGGGGGCCAGAGCGAACAGTTTTGACTGGGCTGAGCGGGAACTGTACTTCCTCAGTGGTAGGGAGGCGAGCAGGCCAGAGGTGGATGAACGCAGTGCCCTTGTTTGGGTGTAGGGCCTGATCAGAGCCTGGAGGTACTGGTGCCGTTCCCCTCACAGCTCCGTGGCGAGCACCATGGTCTTGTAGCGGATGCGAGCTTCAACTGGAAGCCAGTGGAGAGCGGAGGAGCGGGGTGACGTGAGAGAACTTGGGAAGGTTGAACACCAGACGGGCTGCGGCGTTCTGGATGAGTTGTAGGGTTTAATGGCACAGGCAGGAGCCCAGCCAACAGCGAGTTGCAGTAATCAAGACGGGAGATGACAAGTGCCTGGATTGGGACCTGCGCCGCTTCCTGTGTGAGCAGGGTGGTACTCTGCGGATGTTGTAGAGCATGAACCTACGGAACGGGACACCGCCTTGATGTTAGTTGAGAACGTCAGGGTGTTGTCCAGGATCACGCCAAGGTTCTTAGCGCTCTGGGAGGAGGACACAATGGAGTTGTCAACCGTGATGGCGAGATCATGGAGCGGGCAGTCCTTCCCGGGAGGAAGAGGAGCTCCGTCTTGCTGAGGTTCAGCTTGAGGTGGTGATCCGTCATCCACACTGATATGTCTGCCAGACATGCAGAGATGCGATTCGCCACCTGGTCATCAGAAGGGGAAAGGAGAAGATTAATTGTGTGCGTCTGCATAGCAATGATAGGAGACCATGTGAGGTTATGACAGAGCCAAGTGACTTGGTGTATAGCGAGAATAAGAGAGGGCCTAGAACAGAGCCCTGGGGGACACCAGTGGTGAGAGCGCGTGGTGGGAGACAGATTCTCGCCACGCCACCTGGTAGGAGCGACCTGTCAGGTAGGACGCAATCAAGCGTGGGCCGCGCCGGAGATGCCCAACTCGGAGAGGGTGGAGAGGAGGATCTGATGGTTCACAGTATCGAAGGCAGCGATAGGTCTAGAAGGATGAGAGCAGAGGAGAGAGAGTTAGCTTTAGCAGTGCGGAGCGCTCCGTGATACAGAGAAGAGCAGTCTCAGTTGAATGACTAGTCTTGAAACCTGACTGATTTGGATCAAGAAGGTCATTCTGAGAGAGATAGCGGTAGAGCTGGCCAAGGACGGCACGCTCAAGAGTTTTGGAGAGAAAAGAGAGAAGGGATACTGGTCTGTAGTTGTTGACATCGGAGGGATCGAGTGTAGGTTTTTTCAGAAGGGGTGCAACTCTCGCTCTCTTGAAGACGGGAGGGACGTAGCCAGCGGTCAGGGATGAGTTGATGAGCGAGGTGAGGTAAGGAGAAGGTCTCCGGAAATGGTCTGGAGAAGAGAGGAGGGGGATAGGGTCAAGCGGGCAGGTTGTTGGGCGGCCGGCCGTCACAAGACGCGAGATTTCATCTGGAGAGAGGGGAGAAAGAGGTCAGAGCATAGGGTAGGGCAGTGTGAGCAGAACCAGCGGTGTCGTTTGACTTAGCAAAATTCAGGATCGGATGTCATCGACCTTCTTTTCAAAATGGTTGACGAAGTCATCTGCAGAGAGGGAGGAGGGAGGGGGGAAGGATTCAGGAGGGAGGAGAAGGTGGCAAAGAGCTTCCTAGGGTTAGAGGCAGATGCTTGGAACTTAGAATGGTAGAAAGTGGCTTTAGCAGCAGAGACAGAGGAGGAAAATGTAGAGAGGAGGGAGTGAAAGGATGCCAGGTCCGCAGGGAGGCGAGTTTTCCTCCATTTCCGCTCGGCTGCCCGGAGCCCTGTTCTGTGAGCTCGCAATGAGTCGTCGAGCCACGGAGCGGGAGGGAGGACCGAGCCGGCCTGGAGGATAGGGGACATAGGGAGTCAAAGGATGCAGTAAGGGAGGAGAGGAGGGTTGAGGAGGCAGAATCAGGAGATAGGTTGGAGAAAGTTTGAGCAGAGGGAAGAGAAGATAGGATGGAAGAGGAGAGAGTAGCGGGGGAGAGAGAGCGAAGGTTGGGACGGCGATACCATCCGAGTAGGGGCAGTGTGGGAAGTGTTGGATGAGAGCGAGAGGGAAAAGGATACAAGGTAGTGGTCGGAGACTTGGAGGGGAGTTGCAATGAGGTTAGTGGAAGAACAGCATCTAGTAAAGATGAGGTCAAGCGTATTGCCTGCCTTGTGAGTAGGGGAAGGTGAGAGGGTGAGGTCAAAAGAGGAGAGGAGTGGAAAGAAGGAGGCAGAGAGGAATGAGTCAAGGTAGACGTGGGGAGGTTAAAGTCGCCCAGAACTGTGAGAGGTGAGCCGTCCTCAGGAAAGGAGCTTATCAAGGCATCAAGCTCATTGATGAACTCTCCAAGGGAACCTGGAGGGCGATAAATGATAAGGATGTTAAGCTTGAAAGGGCTGGTAACTGTGACAGCATGGAATTCAAAGGAGGCAATAGACAGATGGGTAAGGGGAGAAAGAGAGAAAGACCACTTGGGAGAGATGAGGATCCCGGTGCCACCACCCCGCTGACCAGAAGCTCTCGGGGTGTGCGAGAACACGTGGGCGGACGAGGAGAGAGCAGTAGGAGTAGCAGTGTTATCTGTGGTGATCCATGTTTCCGTCAGTGCCAAGAAGTCAAGGGACTGGAGGGAGGCATAGGCTGAGATGAACTCTGCCTTGTTGGCCGCAGATTGGCAGTTCCAGAGGCTACCGGAGACCTGGAACTCCACGTGGGTCGTACGCGCTGGGACCACCAGGTTAGGTGGTCGCGGCCACGCGGTGTGGAGCGTTTGTATGGTCTGTGCAGAGGGAGAGAACAGGGATAGACAGACACATAGTTGACAGGCTACAGAAAAGGCTACGCTAATGCAAGGAAATTGGAATGACAAGCGGACTACACGTCTCGAATGTTCAGAAAGTTAGGCTTACGTAGCAAGAATCTTATTGACTAAAATGATTAAAATGATACAGTACTGCTAAAGTAGGCTAGCTGGCAGTAGCTGCGTTGTTGACACTACACTAATCAAGTCGTTCCGTTGAGTGTAATAATTTCTACAGTGCTGCTATTCGGGGGCTAGCTGGCTAGCTAGCAGTGTTGTTTACGTTACGTTGAGTTAAAAGAACGACAATAGCTGGCTAGCGAACCTCAGTGAATTAAGATAATCACTCCAAGGCTACACACACCAAACTACACATTATCTTGAAACAAAGACAGCTATGTAGCTAGCTAACACTGAACTAATCCAAGTCGTACAGTTGAGTGAATAGCACTACAGTGATGCTAATCTGTGTGCGTTAGCTAGCGTTGCCCCAGCTCCTGGGCGAATAGCAGTGAAGGCTACGTTAGGGCGACGAAATACGAAATACGATAATTATGCAATTATCTCTGATACAAGGACGGCTATGTAGCTAGCTAAGAAGAATGGCTAAGATTATGTAGCTAGCTAACAGTAAACTAATCAAGTCGTACAGTTGAGTGAATAGCACTACAGTGATGCTAATCTGTGTGCGTTAGCTAGCGTTAGCTAGCTCCTGGGCGAATAGCAGTGAAGGCTACGTTAGGGCAACGAAATACGATAATTATGCAATTATCTCTGATACAAGGACGGCTATGTAGCTAGCTAAGAAGAATTGCTAAGATTAGACAAATCAACCGTTGTACTATAATGAAATGATAATGAAAAGTTATACAACCTGCAGAGCGAAGTGCGAATGCGACCGCTCGCTCCATCCACTTGTCAGGTGGATGGATTATCTTGGCACAGGAGAAATGCTCACTAACAGGGATGATTTTATTTCAGCTCATGAAACATAGGATTATCACTTTACATGTTGCGTTTATATTTTTGTTCAGTGTATAACGATATACTAATCAGTTCTATTCCACTCTCCTCTCAGGTGTTGAATGGCTTTGTTCTGGTCGTCACGGCTGGTGGCACAATCTTCTATGCATCCTCCAACATCCAGGACTACCTGGGCTTTCACCAGGTAAAGGCTCTTTTAACCTCTCTACAACAGGGCTTTCACCAGGTAAAAGCTCTTTTAACCTCTCTACAACAGGGCTTTCACCAAGTAAAGGCTCTTTTAACCTCTCTACAACTGGGCTTTCACCAGGTAAAGGCTCTTTTAACCTCTCTACAACTGGGCTTTCACCAGGTAAAGGCTCTTTTAACCTCTCTACAACAGGGCTTTCACCAAGTTAAGGGCCTCTTTTTAGCTTTCTATAAATGTAGTCTGGCTGACAGCAGCTCTGAGTCTTCCTGAGACTGGAATGGCTGCTTTGATGTGTCAGCACGAAGCATCAATAGTGAAGGATATCACCATTTCAAATTGAATGAATCATTTTATTTTATTTTTTAAACAATAGACCGCCCCTTCAGCTTCCAGCCAGCCCTTCCATGATAAGCAGAAACACATTGTAGCTAGCAGAAACCTTCGGAGTTTGGACATCGTTTGCCGCTAACATGATGAATAGAGATGCATAAAACATCACACACATTTTCCAAAAGTTATAAAACCCCTTTTACACTAAAATGAGTGACATATAGAGATCTGCAACTTGGTAAACTTTACGATCTTGTGGCTAGCAAGCAGCAACTAACGTTAGCTAGCATTGTTCAGCCCATAGAAACCCAGACCGCTAATAACTTTAGCTTGCTGGCTATCAAATCAATCTGCCAGCTAATCAAATGTATGTTTTATTTCAAATTTAACTAATTCGCTAATTATAGGCTGAACATTTAATTTTCCTTCTGGGGATGTCTTCGATTTACATAGTAGAGAAATGTGAATGTTAGCTAGCTAGAATGCATGTAACTACTACTGTATTACCCATGTTCAGTTCTGGCAAGTTTCCTCCCTGCCTCCTAATTTTACATGAACTACCCTAAACATTAATAGATTACCAAGATCAGACTACAGCAAGTATGACCTGGAAAACCAAAAGAGAGATTAATCCTCTTTCATCAAGTCAGCCTATTATGTCTAATGTAACAATTACTACTGTAAAGATAAAACAGAGTGCATGTGCAACATTTACTACTGTAAAAACAAGTGCATGTACACTTCCCTTTATTTGACAGGATGATGTAATGCTTGAAGCAAACATGGAATGAATGTGAAGGTGTAAACTCAGTGAAAATGTAGAGTGAAGGTGTATTTCAGTCCTCTCTGTACTCTGGTGCAGTGGAACAGAGTGAAGGTGTATTTCAGTCCTCTCTGTACTCTGGTGCAGTGGAACAGAGTGAAGGTGTATTTCAGTCCTCTCTGTACTCTGGTGCAGTGGAACAGAGTGAAGGTGTATTTCAGTCCTCTCTGTACTCTGGTGCAGTGGAACAGAGTGAGGGTGTATTTCAGTTCTCTCTGTACTCTGGTGCAGTGGAACAGAGTGAAGGTGTATTTCAGTCCTCTCTGTACTCTGGTGCAGTGGAACAGAGTGAAGGTGTATTTCAGTCCTCTCTGTACTCTGGTGCAGTGGAACAGAGTGAAGGTGTATTTCAGTCCTCTCTGTACTCTGGTGCAGTGGAACAGAGTGAAGGTGTATTTCAGTCCTCTCTGTACTCTGGTGCAGTGGAACAGAGTGAGGGTGTATTTCAGTCCTCTCTGTACTCTGGTGCAGTGGAACAGAGTGAAGGTGTATTTCAGTCCTCTCTGTACTCTGGTGCAGTGGAACAATTCTTGTTCAGGCTGATTCTGAGGGAAACACAGAGACCAACTGCAATTGGACCATAGAACAAATATGTCTCAGCTTGCTTTATGCAGAGTGCTTCGTCTAGTATGCACCTGTAATTAAAACGTTATTCACACCTTATATGTCATCACTTTGTTGATAATTTGTCAACACTTTCAGTCAATAATTTGGAATGAAAAGGTCCAGGTAGCCTAGCCAGCCAGTGCATTTGTGGCACACTCATATGTAAGTGTTAGTTCTGACTGTGATAAAAAAAGTAGGCTATTAGAATCTTAATTCCCATCCTCATTCAAAATAAATAGTTATTGGAGGGGAGATTTGATTACTATGCTAGTAGTTCTTGCATTAAACAATGCTATGTATGGAGTTTCCATAGTTGAATCTAGTAAAAGTACTTTCTGTAATGCCTCTGTCGTAGAAATTCTACACAGGGTCACCCAAAGTCAATCTTAAATTAATAATTTGTTATTATTAGCACTGGTTCCAACCAACTCAATGCATCAAGTACATGTCGATCAGGGAGCTCTTCCGGGACAGTCCCTTTAGTTCTCTTATATACTGCAGACAAGTTATATTTGCATGATTTAGCTTATTCATCATTTCATAATTAATTAATCATTAACGTTTGCTTCATTCATGTGACCGAACAATACCTCATGAGGCTTATTCTCTCTAGGCTGAGACTTTGAAACTGAGATATTGGGGCGAACTGCCAAATTGCACATTTGTAGATCCTGATATTGAGGATTTGTTCAATCATTCACTAGCATGAACACAGAAATTGGTTATTAGAAAAGCACAAAAATAAAATGCTCCATCACATTCCCTCTTACCAGTCAATCTGTGATGATTATCATTATATTTTAAGGTAAGCATTAGATTATAGCTTCTCTCAAAGGTACTATACTTCTGTTAAAGGGAAATCCACACATAAAACCAGACACTTCATCATTTCAAACCCTTCATTCTGGGTTATACAATCTAATTAGTATGGTAATACTATCATCATAATAGAGGTTATACTGCTATTAACAGGAGTGAATTTATCTAAAATACACACATGCACAGCAAGTTAAATAACACAATTAGGCAAACTAAGAAAAAAACATATGCTGCAGCCCATTTGGTAATTTGGGATCCCCAACTTCCAAACAGGATTCCAACCAAGTTGCAGGCGTCCACTCTGTGGGAATTATTCTTAGCAACAGTGGCAATGTATTTGCTGAGATCAGTCATATTAGAAGAGTGATCTGGGACAAAAGTACAACATTCATCACCAATGATTGCACATGTGCCCCTTTACCTGACAAAAGATAGTCAAAAGCTCTCTGTTTGGCAGAGCCAATTTACACAATTCTTTTAGCATCGATGTTTCTAGAGATCTCCCGAATTTGGTCTAGGGCACATCCATATTGAATTACACAGGAATAGAGAGCGCACGTTATAACAGTTTCACACCAACCTTGGATATGAATGAGATTAGGTCAAGATTAGCCCAAGCTACAATCTAGTGGCTCATCACATTTTCTGGGCATAGCTTTGTCTCTAGAAGCCTTTCCAAATCATAATTAGAACTATTGATAAATTATCCAGCACACATTATAATGACAGTCCCCCTATGAGTGCTTCACGTTGGTTCTCTCACTCAAATTTGAAGACCCTCAATTCAGCACACACCTATACAGAGTAGAATTTACTGACACAGTATATTCATCTTTATATTTCTAGCATGAACTTTTTTTCATCACAGCTTCATTTGTGGTAATGACAGATTATCTCAATGCATTTCTAGTCTAAAGTACTATACATTTTGCTGTGTGCAGAGACCTCCACAATCAACCTGATACCCTCCAAATAAACCATTTATGACAACCCCTAAATTAATTACGGGCACGGTTGACTACACCCCTCCCCTCGGCACTCATTCTGCGTTTTCATCCTCCCCAATGGCACATGTTCAAAATGGGATGGCCCTTGGATAATGTCCCCATTTCTCTCACCTGAGCCGCCACTGTTCTTTCCAGTCCATTATGTCTTGTCCAGTTTCCTACCAGTACTCCAGCAGCATGAGAGAAGTTTGTATGGGATCTCATGCTCACTCCACATGGACACATGTTGCACTCTGAGAAAATTGCATGAGACAAAAGGCAGTTGATAGTTTCGACTGGATGCTGTGTACAGGTTGCTGGCTCGGACTCAGGTTTCAGGTGGTGAAGGACCATAGTGAATGCCATTGTTGCCATTACTTCAGCCGTTAGTGGGGGTGAGATTCACTTTGTTCTCGTCCTACTATACCTTCTATGCCATCTAGATACCATCTGTGGTCACCTTCACCATAACCTCGAGAGAGGACCGACCAGAACAACAGTTTAGTTTAGGGCATATCTGATTCCGGAAATCCAGACAAATTATTCAGTGTATGACAAATTATTACTACTACCAATATTCTTATTAATTTTTTTCTGAGGTAGGCCAGTTGAGAACAAGTTCTCATTTACAACTGCGACCTGGCCAAGATAAAGCAAAGCAGTGCAGTGCGACAAAAACAACAGTTACACATGGGATAAACAAACGTACAGTCAATAACACAATAGCAAAATCTGTATACAGTGTGTGCAGATGAAGTAGGCAGGAAGACAATAAATAGGCCAATAGTGGCGAAGTAATTACAATTTGGCATATTTACACCGGAGTGATATATATGCAGATGAGGAATAAAAATCAATGTGCAGTCTTGTGAATCACATGTGCAGTCATGTGAATAAAATCTATTTGCATATTTGCAAAGGGCCCCAGGGGACTGGTAATTCCCCCTATGGACACATGACTCATCATGATTCATGCATTTAAAAAAATGACAACACTGCCTGTTAAATACAAATACAATTATAATTACAACCCTTCATAACTCCACAAGGAAATAATTGTATCCCATAAGGTAATGGTCAAAATAGACTAGAGACAGGTGTCCCTCATTCAGGGGCAGCTCTCTCTCCTCGTGTTCCGAATCACACACAGGGAATGTTGATAAATTATAAACCTCTTCCTAATTCTCTAGTGTTTACGTAGCCATTTTAAATCTCAGCCAATGTATCTAGTCTTTCTAATGAGGGTGATCAGGCCTCACCAGAAAGTCAGAACAGAGGTCAGAGGTCAATCAACCCCATTAAGTGAGTGTTTCTTTCCCTGTACCTCAGACATTACTTCAAGATATTTTAATCATTTCAAACATTTTTGTATCAGGTTTACAATGGGATTTACATTTCTTTATCAAGAGAATTTACATGTGTACATCCAAAACTGTGACGATAGATACTTTAATTTGTGTTTCCTTTTAAGGTGCATCCTTTCTAACCTGAAAAACCCAAGAAAACCTAAAATAAAAAGACCCACACAATAAATCAGTAACACCACTAACAAATATTCAATAACCCATAAAAACAAACAATGGCCAGGCCTTACTTGTTGGGTCTCCTTTAACAGTCGGATTCAGGTGCACTTTTATAGCAACTCCCAAAGGCGCCTGCCTCAGAATTCATTTCAAACGAAAAGATACATAATCATTAGTAAACATGTAAACAAAACAAAAACTTGTGGAACAAAGATAAGCATGTACTTAGTTTTCACTGTTAGATTTGAATCGGTCCTAAAAAATTCTACATCGTTAATCAGTTTACTGCATCTTAGGCAGGAAGTCTTGATAAGTGTGCGTTTACAGAATTATACTTCAGACACATCAGATACAGTGTCTAAGTAAACTAATGGCACCTAAAGTGAGAATCTAGAGCCCCTCCCATCTGTTTTCTTATGTTATCTGCTAATGTAAAATTCTTTGACCAGTTGCATACAGTTCATGCTGTCCCACAACTGTCCCTGGGACATCAACTAGTCAAAATATGAAACCTGTTGTTGAACAAATCTGATAGGACCTTCAAAGAGTTGGTGCTGGCTTATCAGCTCAATATTTGTTACTGAAAAACATTTACTTGAATCTACTTAAATTCTGGACACAGTTCCACGCAATTTAAACATATTATTGTTTTAGATTACATTACCTTAAATAATTTGTGCTACCCAAACTATACAATTGAGTAACAATGCCTACAATAATACCTTGTGCTATTATCAATGGTTCTCAGACCATGTAGACTATCGTTGCACACGAGTAGTGGCTGCAGACACATTTCGACACTTCATAGTTATTATGGATATGTAACTTCAACAGTTACAGAACAGGTTGGGGTATCCATTCAGACACTTACTCAGTAATCTCCCATATTACCTCTTTTCAAACCGGAGCCAGTCCCCTGGCAGCTCTGTCACTCAGCACTTAATAGTAATAATATCTCTTATTATTCTCAATTTCAAACTGTAATCCAAATTTCATTCAGCTTAATATCCACATTTGTATTTTCTTATTGTCCAAATTTCAACCACCTTGACATCCATATTTCAATGAGCTTACCACATCCTTTCCACACTTCCACAACTCTCACATCCACATTCACTTAGTACTATTTCCAAACACACTTGGTAATCTCTAAGACTAGTTCTACCTTTCTTCAGCCATGTGAATCACTGCCACGGTTCCTCTATAGTCTCTACAGTCCCCATAGTCTCTACAGCATCTATAGTCCCTGAGCATCACAGTCCCTATAGCATCCATAGTATCTAAAAACCCTCAGCATCCATACTATCAATAGTTTATATAGTCATAAATGCTATGGTCTCTATAGACTCGTCTTTCTGCATACATATAGAATAACACACACACTTCCACACATTCACTCAGTACATATTATCCACATTTCAATCAGCTTAATAACCAAATGTAAATCCTGTTGATATCCCAATTTCAAATAGCTTAATACTATCCACATTCACTACAATCACACACCTCACATCCACATTCACTACAATCACACACCTCACATCCACATTCACTACAATCACACACCTCACATCCACATTCACTACAATCACACACCCTCACATCCACATTCACTACAATCACACACCTCACATCCACATTCACTACAATCACACACCTCACATCCACATTCACTACAATCACACACCTCACATCCACATTCACTACAATCACACACCTCACATCCACATTCACTACAATCACACACCTCACATCCACATTCACTACAATCACACACCTCACATCCACATTCACTACAATCACACACCTCACATCCACATTCACTACAATCACACACCTCACATCCACATTCACTACAATCACACACCTCACATCCACATTCACTACAATCACACACCTCACATCCACATTCACTACAATCACACACCTCACATCCACATTCACTACAATCACACACCTCACATCCACATTCACTACAATCACACACCTCACATCCACATTCACTACAATCACACACCTCACATCCACATTCACTACAATCACACACCTCACATCCACATTCACTACAATCACACACCTCACATCCACATTCACTACAATCACACACCTCACATCCACATTCACTACAATCACACACCTCACATCCACATTCACTTCGTGCTATTAATTAACCAGTGTTACCCTCCATTTTTAGTATTACATTTGATTGAATACTGCATTGTTGGGGTTAGGGCTTGCACGAAAGGCATTTCACTGTACTTGTGCATGTGACTTTAGAACTTTAAACATTAGTCTATTTTATAGGGTTAAAACATCTGACTAATGCGTAAGCACTGCTTATTTACTAGTGTACACGTCATTACTTGTGTTACCTAACGGTTTGCGTGTGAATTTCACCGGTCACACCGGACAAAGTTAATTGCTCTGGTATTTCCTCAACATGAACGAAAGCCAGGACCTAAAACCGATACCAAGTCTAAGTCCATTTGGGTATCGGAACTAAACCCAGGTTGAATCTAAGGCCCAGTACAGAGCACATTTGTAGAGTACAAGTCAGGACTAAGATCCATCAGATAAGTGATGGGAAGAGGAAGGATGTATTGTCTAGCAACAATAATGTCCATGTTTGCATTGTTTTCTTGTAGTTTACTAGACTTGTATTTTGATGATGGTGGATGTTTTTTCTTCTCAGTCAGACGTCGTCCATCAGAGTGTTTATGACGTCATTCATATGGAGGACCGAGCAGAGTTACAGAGACAGCTCCACTGGGCCCTGAACACCCCTGACACAGGACAGCTGGTCTCAGGTAACCTCCAACCCCACTCTCATCCCTGACACTGGACAGTGGTCTCAGGTAACCTCCAACCCCACACTCACACTGGACAGCTGGTCTCGGGTAAACCCCCTCTCATCCCTGACACTGGACAGTGGTCTCAGGTAACCTCCAACCCCACTCTCACCCCTGACACTGGACAGCTGGTCTCAGGTAACCTCTACCCCCATCCCTGACACTGGACAGTTGGTCTCAGGTAACCTTCAACCCCACTCTCATCCCTGACACTGGACAGCTGGTCTCAGGTAACCTCCAACCCCACTCTCACCCCTGACACTGGACAGCTGGTCTCAGGTAACCTCCAACCCCACTCTCAACCCTGACACTGGACAGCTGGTCTCAGGTAACCTCCAACCCCACTCTCATCCCTGACACCGGACAGCTGGTCTCAGGTAACCTCCAACCCCACTCTCATCCCTGACACTGGACAGTGGTCTCAGGTAACCTCCAACCCCACACTCACACTGGACAGCTGGTCTCGGGTAAACCCCTCTCATCCCTGACACTGGACAGCTGGTCTCAGGTAACCTCCAACCCCACTCTCACCCCTGACACTGGACAGCTGGTCTCAGGTAACCTCTACCCCCATCCCTGACACTGGACAGTGGTCTCAGGTAACCTCCAACCCCACTCTCATCCCTGACACTGGACAGCTGGTCTCAGGTAACCTCCAACCCCACTCTCACCCCTGACACTGGACAGCTGGTCTCAGGTAACCTCCAACCCCACTCTCAACCCTGACACTGGACAGCTGGTCTCAGGTAACCTCTACCCCCATCCCTGACACTGGACAGCTGGTCTCAGGTAACCTCCAACCCCACCTTCACACTGGACAGCTGGTCTCAGGTAACCTCCAACCCCACATTCACACTGGACAGCTGGTCTCAGGTAACCTCCAACCACACCCTCACACTGGACAGCTGGTCTCAGGTAACCTCCAACCACACCCTCACACTGGACAGCTGGTCTCAGGTAACCTCCAACCCCACATTCACACTGGACAGCTGGTCTCAGGTAACCTCCAACCACACCCTCACACTGGACAGCTGGTCTCAGGTAACCTCCAACCCCACCTTCACACTGGACAGCTGGTCTTAGGTAACCTCCAACCCCACCTTCACACTGGACAGCTGGTCTCAGGTAACCTCCAACCACACCTTCACACTGGACAGCTGGTCTCAGGTAACCTCCAACCACACCCTCACACTGGACAGCTGGTCTCAAGTAACCTCCAACCACACCCTCACACTGGACAGCTGGTCTCAGGTAACCTCCAACCACACCCTCACACTGGACAGCTGGTCTCAGGTAACCTCCAACCCCACCTTCACACTGGACAGCTGGTCTCAGGTAACCTCCAACCCCACCTTCACACTGGACAGCTGGTCTCAGGTAAAGCTGCATTTTTCACCTGCACTGGAATGAGTTTTTCACCACACAGACAGCCAACATGCAATTTGTACCAGTACGTCTGTTTCTTATAGACTATCACTCTCCAATCCACACTATCTAACCCACCTTGCCCCAGATCTTATATTAATTGAGCTCCCCCTGCGTTGGCAGGTTCCTTCATTATATTTATTAGTCCTAGGGTGTCTGCTACCTAATGTTCTAATATGACATAAAGTCCAGCAGCTCCATGTATGCTGGTGAAGCACAGGGAAACATGGTTTCTCCTAGGAAGTGAAGAAAG
>NW_026286164.1:0-682 GCF_023373465.1 Oncorhynchus keta | reverse complement strand
TCGTAGTTCTGAAGGAGAGAGAGATAAATCCCTTATAAACACTACATCCATGTAGTTCTGAAGGAGAGAGAGATAAATCCCTTATAAACACTACATCCATGTAGTTCTGAAAGAAGAGAGATAAATCCCTTATAAACACTACATCCATGTAGTTCTGAAGGAGAGAGAGATAAATCCCTTATAAACACTACATCCATGTAGTTCTGAAGGAGAGAGAGATAAATCCCTTATAAACACTACATCCATGTAGTTCTGAAGGAGAGAGAGATAAATCCCTTATAAACACTACATCCATGTAGTTCTGAAGGAAGAGAGATAAATCCCTTATAAACACTACATCCATGTAGTTCTGAAGGAGAGAGAGATAAATCCCTTATAAACACTACATCCATGTAGTTCTGAAGGAGAGAGAGATAAATCCCTTATAAACACTACATCCATGTAGTTCTGAAGGAGAGAGAGATAAATCCCTTATAAACACTACATCCATGTAGTTCTGAAGGGAGAGAGAAGGTTAACAGGAGCTATTCAATGCTAGCAAGTCCAGTTTATTTTATTATCTCACAGGACAAGCTGGCTTCACACCCAACAGCAAAAACAGTTACGTTACAACACACACACACACTTTACAGAGCACAAACTTTACTGAAGCTTCATGTCATCTCCTCTGTCTTTGTGTTAT
>NW_026286163.1:0-37500 GCF_023373465.1 Oncorhynchus keta | reverse complement strand
CCCTCTCCCCTCCATCGCCACCCCCTCTCCCTGCCGACCCGCCCGTCTGCGCGGGTCCGTAAAGGTTTAAGCGGTTATTCCAGTCATTATTGGCTGTTAAATCTGGTGACGGTCATAAAGGCCCCGCCGGCCCCCCAATGCCTCCGAGGTCAGCTGACGGCCTGCTTTATGAGCTCCCAGAGCCCTGCTCCCCTCTCCCCTCCACGCTCCAGAGGATGGTTGCAGGATGGATAGGCAGGCCGCAGACCGCCATCCATTACCCCTGTCTGGGGGGAGATGCTGGGCTAACCCGTGCCTTCTGCCCACCAGCCTGCACACTATCAGCCCCATATGCATCGCTCCAGTGAGGCAGCGAGGCAGGGAGGGCGGCAGGGAGGGAGGCAGGCAGGCAGGGAGAGAGGCAGGCAGGGAGAGAGGCAGGCAGGGAGGGAGGCAGGCAGGGAGAGAGGCAGGCAGGGAGGGAGGCAGGCAGGGAGAGAGGCAGGCAGGGAGGGAGGCAGGCAGGGAGAGAGGCAGGCAGGGAGAGAGGCAGGCAGGGAGGGAGGCAGGCAGGGAGAGAGGCAGGCATGGAGAGAGGCCTGCCGGCTGGCCGTCTGATTTGTGCCTCCACATTGTATGAAGTGACTAGGCTTCTGCGGCCCACGCACAGAAAGCAACTGTCATCATAGAGATGGCAGTGAGCAATTCATCGAATTTATGGCACATTTCAAGAAATTGTCATATTTTACAATCCCATAAGCCCAGGGAGTGAGTTACTCGCACTCGTATTTTCTGTCGTTTTCCCTTGTTGTTCGTTGGGGTGAAATTCCCAAGTTCATCGTTGAGTTTCTGGAGTGAGCGACATCAATTTTTATTTGACTTGTTTAAAGGCTCCAGACTCATAATAAGCATTGTTATATGAGACTTCTGCTACAAGCGGCAGTGACATGTCAGGAAGAAGTCAAGGAGAGAGAGGACACGTTCTATCAATATCAGAGAACGTATTATAACAGAAATTCATATATTTCCTGTACAGAAATCCTGATACAGATTTTGAAATTGAATATTTGATGGTCAGATACTCTGAGAAAAGAAACACATATTTTCTCTCATGTGAACTTCATTTGATGGTTGTATTCCAATGAGGGACATTGTTCTTGCTGTATCTACAGTATGTGCTAATAATTCATAGGAATTGTTATATGAGACTTCTGCTACAACTGGCAATGCCATATCATGACGAGGTCAAGAAGAGAGAGGACACTGTCACACTCTGACCATTATTTGAGTTGTTTGTTTTTATGTTTTGTTTTGTCAGGGTGTGATATGAGTGGGCATTCTATGTTGCATGTCTAGTTAGTCTGTTTCTATGTGTTTTGGCCTGATATGGTTCTCAATCAGAGGCAGGTGTTTGTCGTTGTCTCAGATTGGGAACCATATTTAGGTAGCCTGTGTTGTATTGTGGTTCGTGGGTTATTGTCTATGTGTAGTTGCCTGTTGCTGCACTCGTTGTCATAGCATCACGTTGTTTTTGTTTAAGGTTTCTTCGTATTTTTTGGTCATTCAATTCAATAATGGATTCACACCACGCTGTGCTTTGGTCTACTCCATACGACGATCGTGACAGACACCTTTTATCAACACCACTGATCTTATTCATCATAACAGTAATCAACATTTGATACAACATTTGAATAGAAATATGAGGTGTTCAGATACTTTGAAAAAAGAAACACATCCTTTTGCCAAAAATATATAGATTTACCCATGTGAACCATAGTTGATATTCTATCTATAGCTACAGTTCACGGTTATAATGAATTGTCCTGCCAATGATCCTGGTCTTCACAGAGTGATAGATTCACAGAGTAGAAGTATAGAGTAAATTGTATACAGGAAAGAGAATAGGAGAAAGGGGAAGTGTGGCCTGCTCTCTGTCGTTAAAAGATCCACTCCAGAGCCATAGACCCTTGGATGTCTCTTTCCCTCTCTTCTCCTCTCTTCCTTAAAGGGTTTTTGAGGACTGTGTGTGTGCTGCTGCTGCTGCATAGCCTCTTCATTGCCAGGCCCCTGGTGACCTCACGCTGCTGAATGAAGTCATTGAGTGAACAGCATGAAGACAAACCAGCGTTCCACAGGAATGAATCAACTCCATCACAGACAGGACTGGGAAACTGGGCGGCCATATTGGATCTAGTACAGGCTCTGCTGGGACAGAGAGAGAGTGAGGTAAAGGAGCTGGGGAGAGAGAGAGAGAGAGATAGAGAGAGAGAGAGAGAGAGAGAGAGAGAGATAGAGAGAGAGAGATAGAGAGAGAGACAAGCCGTGTCTGAATACCCATACTTGCGTCCTAAATAGAAGGCCGTTTGAGTGTGCAAAAAAATGTAGCTTACAGTAATAGTATGCGTCATTTCGAAAATCGAGTATGCTTTAAACATTTTTTAATTTTAATTTTACCTTTATTTAACCAGGTAGGCTAGTTGAGAACAAGTTCTCATTTACAACTGTGACCTGGCCAAGATAAAGCATAGCAGTGTGAACAGACAACACAGAGTTACACATGGAGTAAACAATAAACAAGTCAATAACACAGTAGAAAAAAAATAGTCTATATACATTGTGTGCAAAAGGCATTGTGTGCAAAATTCCCAGGTGGCATGCTCTTTTCAGCTTTAACAACAGCTAATCAATTAGATAGGTGGAAATGCTACCGAAATCAACGAATAGCAGGAAACAACGCAATCGTCATGTCGCAGTCTCAGTATGCGAAAACAGAGTATGTGATTTTTAAAAAATCAAGTATGGTTTAAATGCCAGGATGTTATTCTCATTTAGGCTATTCATCTAGTACAGTTAGATGAAAGCTTTTCCATAATGCTTTGGAAGAGGTGGGCTGGGGGTGATAAGCCCTAGCTAGTTCTCTTCTAGTAGCCAAACAACAAAACTTATTGGAAAGATGACGAATAGTGAAGCTTCTGTGGTGGTGTTCAAATGTAGGCTAAGTAGTTTTTGTTCTCCATAAAATGATCATGAGTATCGCTTCGTAGGCCACATCTTTGAAAACAGTCTTTCAAATAAATAATTACGTCGATTTCTGTTTTCTCATTGGAAAGTGTTTATTGTTCTCTTGGCCTTCGTCAGAGCTTTTAAACTAAATACTAAACCATCTTCTGATTTCTGAGTTTCTGCACCGGGGACTCAGGATGTGGCTGTGTTACTGATGTCATGTTCACCAGGCCTTCTGATTTCTGAGTTTCTGCACCGGGGACTCAGGATGTGGATGTGTTCATATTATATTCAGAGTTTAGAGAAATTTAATTAAATTGGAAATAAGCTATTATCAGACTGGTTAATGCGATGCATGTCTGTTGAACTTGGAAAAATCCATGTGCCCCACCCCACCCCGCCCCACGTACTCAGCCAGGCAGGAGCCACTAATGCGTTGTGGCCGTGGCATAATGCATGCCTTTTACTAAACGGTATGGGCTAAATAGTATGCAGTTAAGTATGTAGTACACTAGTATGTATATTTGGACACGGCCAGTGAGAGGTTAAGGAGCTGACAGCCAACTGATAACCCAACGTCCTTCATGTTACGAGGACATCAAAGTAGGATGAAAAAAGGAGTGGAAGATGAGGCTTCTCACCACTGGATGAGTGCAGAGTGACCTCGTCCCAACCTTGATGGAGCACTGATGAAGGGAGGAGGGGGAAGGAGAGTTGAGGCAGGGCAGACTATCTCGCTCTCTTCTCTATATTGTTTAGCCTCCTGAAGCACAATAATTCCTCAAACATTAGTACTCATTTCCATGGTAAGATACACTCTCTCTCTCTCTCTCTCTCTCTCTCTCTCTCTCTCTCTCTCTCTCTCTCTCTCTCTCTCTCTCTCTCTCTCTCTCTCTCTCTCATCTTCTCCCACTCCTATTGTTTTTCAGCCTGTCTGTCTGTGTAATTTGCGTTGCGTGATGGCATGCAGATATGTCCTAAAATAAAGAGGAGACCCCCTTTAGACATCACCAATTAGAGAGGCAATTACACGGAGCCTGGCCACTCACTCCTGGCTGTGAGGCGTGTGTGTGTGTGTGTGTGTGTTTGTGTGTGTATGTGTACGTGCTCTATTCTGACAGGGCTTGGTACATGGCTGCAGAGTGGTGTTGTTAGGGGCCACAGTGTGAAGTGGCAGAACAGTGAGAGTATAGTGAGCTTCAGATGAACAGCCATTAGCCGGTTCCACCACTTCTTTGTTATGCTAAAAGTGTGTTTCTTCATTCACAGAATGACCCCTTTTACCCTTTTCAACAAAATAGACTTTATTTAATCATTTTATTGCTGCCTTTCTTGTCGGAGAGGAGATTCATGTGGTGATGTTTCATGGTGTGTGTGTGTGTGTGTGTGTGTGTGTGTGTGTGTGTGTGTGTGTGTGTGTGTGTGTGTGTGTGTGTGTGTGTGTGTGTGTGTGTGTGTGTGTGTGTGTGTGTGTGTGTGTGTGTGTGTGTGTGTGTGTGTGTGTGTGTGTGTGTGTGTGTGAGGGGGTGTTAAATGTCTGAATTCCTGAGCTGTGTGAAAGGAGGTTTATTTCTTTGCTTCTGAATTTAAGTAGATCAATGACCCTGAAGAAGATCTCTCATTCACAACACACAGAGAGGAGCACATTCAATAGGTTTACTGCAACTGTGTGTCAGACGGCGCTCTTGAAAAAGGAATGATTGTTTTTCTAAACATGAGATCGTTATTTAGACTGCATTAACATCATTACCATTGATGCTGAAGAGACAGACATAGAAAGATGCTGGGATATGTCTAGATGGGATATGTAATGAACTGAAGTTGTCTTCTAGGTAGATACTACAGCATAGGATGAGGCATTGGTCAGGTTTGGACTATGAGAGGCTGATCAGAGTGAGAGAGTTAAAATCTTTATGTATGCTACAGAGGTAACAGGGTAAATAGGTCATTGCTTAACTTTCAAATGAACTGTGATGCTCTTGCATGGCACTGCGCTGTTGGACAAATAGTTCTGACTGATTTCAACTAATTGTGCTCACCTTCCCCTCTCCTTCTCTTTGAACTGCAGAGGTAAGAAGGAGAAACAGGATGAGTTTGCTGCAAACAGTACTGACAGTACACCCTGGCTCCTCACTTCCAATTAACCAGCACACTATTGGGACGTCAGAAGGTATTGCTTTCACTACCATACCTTACTTGATCTGGGTTTTCTGTGTGGATATGAATATTTATGTGTGCTTGCATTCACATACATTTGTGTGTACAATATCAGTTACTGTGTGTGTGTGTGTGTGTGTGTGTGTGTGTGTGTGTGTGTGTGTGTGTGTGTGTGTGTGTGTGTGTGTGTGTGTGTGTGTGTGTGTGTGTGTGTGTGTGTGTGTGTCCATGTGGGTGTATGTCCATGTATCATATGTGTGTGTTTGGGGAGTAGGGGTTCAGGAGGGCAATAGTGAAAGGAAAGTGTCCTCATGTATATTAAGCTTCAACCTCTTCCCTAATTCACTCCATTGTGAGATGGAGAGGAGCAGGAGGGGAGTGGCTGATGGGCGGGCGGGGAGAGATGACATCATGCAGCAGGCAGCGTTTGAAGTGCCAGTCCTGAAGGAACCACTTATAGCAATTAGGATATCCTTGAACAAGCGTTTGCGAAACATTGGCTGGTTTTTGGCATTTGCCTCCCGTTCCTGCCTACTAACTAGCAAGGTTTGATCTCTCATAATTATCTATCCACCGGCTTCCCGGTCCTGACAGCTTTCTCCCTGGAGAGGCCTGGATACCGGGGCTACTCACTGATTGCATCAAAGTGTCAGAAATTGCAACATCAAAAATAATAACTGATATTCCGGCAACAGGCTCCGCACTTTGAATATTTCCTTTAAAACGCTCTTTAATTTGTGTCTCGCGCGGTGCCAATGTGTGTGTGACTGCGAGGGCTTCAAGCAAATAAAAGCAGAGGGGAAGTGCATTCATTATTGAACTCCTATTTACATACGGCAGACTATTCTGTCTGAACTGGCATGAAATAGACGTGTTGTTTTATTCTGAGGCTTCTTTAACGTTCGCCACACACGGCTCTTTCTACAGTTCGCTCTCGCTTTCTCAGTCACTCGGCTTCTGTCTCTCCCTTTCTCTTTCTCAGTCACTCGGCTTCTGTCTCTCCCTTTCTCTTTCTCAGTCACTCGGCTTCTGTCTCTCCCTTTCTCTTTCTCAGTCACTCGGCTTCTGTCTCTCCCTTTCTCTTTCTTCCCTTGTTTCTTCTCTCTGTTTTGTTCTCTCCACTTTGAAAGAGTTGCTCCTCAGTCCTGCCCATAGTAGGTCTGTGACCGTATAGACTATGTTATGCTGAGAGATCCAACGTGGTCAGGGACTGCTGTCTTGGTGAAATGGGCTCAGATGAAGTGGACTTTTTAAGGATGTCAAGGACAAGGCTATATTCTGTAGACGTCATAAAGGGATCCTTGTTCATATTATTGAGATGCTAGTTGCTGTTACCATAACTACAATTAACTATAATTATAATAATTTGTTGGGTGCTTATATTTGCACTATTTCACAAGTGTGCATTACTACGCACGTGGGAATTGGAAATGTGTTTTTTGCATATCCCAACTCCCCCTGAATTGTTCAACCAAAATGTCAGCCAGCCCTGGTAAGTACAAGTGCAACAGCAAAGGAATAAAAATCCATTCAAACTATTTGTCCAGATTGTCCGCTTGAGAGGGAGAGTTAGCCAGCTGTGTGAGAGTAACATCCATATTTCAACAGCCATCTAGACCCTGCCTGCCCTTGGCCAGTTACGCAGTAATAACACATTTATAATACATTCTCTAGTTCTTGTTCTCCACGTGTACCTATTTCCTGTTCAGTCGGTAAGGCCCTCTGTTTTAATTATCAAGAACTAGGAGGAATCATTTGCCATGTCTCCCATGTTTCAGCATCTCACTAAAGACCACTGACATCACCTTCTGTGTGTGTCTGGAATAAGGGTTAGCGCCAGGCTAGCCAGTGCTAAGAAATGAGCATTACCAGTAATGAATTGACACAATTGTGTGTGAAAAGCATTGAATTGACAAAGGCAGTCAGTCAAGGGGTTTCGCTAAGGATGAAATTAAAATCTGTGCTGCGGTGGGCGAATAAGGCTGCTTGCTGCTTTAGTGGGAATGCATTGATGCCGGAGGAGAGGAGAGGAGGAGCATTTGCATTTGCTTTGCAATGATAAATATTGATTTCCCCTGAGGTTTTTAAAGTGATTTGACCCAGTCATTCTTTTAAATCACAGACAGGAGATGATAAATGTCCTACTAATGAGGCCTGCGTATTTTATCTCTCACTCTGTCTCTCCTGCTAGGTACACTCCTCCTGCTAGATACACTCCTCCTGCTAGGTACACTCCTCCTGCTAGGTATACTCCTTCTGCTAGGTACACTCCTCCTGCTAGATACACTCCTCCTGCTAGGTACACTCCTCCTGCCAGGTACACTCCTCCTGCTAGGTATACTCCTCCTGCTAGGTACACTCCTCCTGCTAGGTACACTCCTCCTGCTAGGTATACTCCTCCTGTTAGGAAAAGTCCTCCTGATACGTACACTCCTCCTGCTAGATACACTCCTCCTGTTAGGTACATTCCTCCTGCTAGGTGCAGTCCTCCTGCTAGGTATACTCCTCCTGCTAGGTACACTCCTCCTGCTAGGTACAGTCCTCCTGCTAGGTACACTCCTCCTTTTAGAAAATGTCCTCCTGCTAGGTACACTCCTCCTGTAGGGTACACTCCTTCTGCTAGGTAAATTCCTCCTGTAGGGTACACTCCTCCTGCTAGGTACACTACTCTTGTTAGGAAAAGTCCTCCTGCTAGGTACACTCCTCCTGTAGGTACACAATCCTCCTGCTAGATACACTCCTCCTGTTAGGTACACTCCTCCTGTTAGGTAAAGTCCTCCTGCTAGGTACAGTCCTCCTGTCGGTTACGCAATCCTCCTGTAGGGTACACCTCTCCTGTTGGGTGCACTCCTCCTGTAGGGTACACTCCTCCTGTCGGGTACACGATCCTCCTGTAGGGTACACTCCTGCTGGATACAGTCCTCCTGTAGGGTACACTCCTCCTGTCAGGTACACACTCTTCTTGTAGGGTACACTCCTCCTGCTAGATACCTTCCTCCTGTTAGGTACAGTCCTACTGTCGGGTACATAATACTCCTGTAGGGTACCCTCCTTCTGTTAGGTACACTCCTCCTGTTAGGTAAAGTCCTCCTGCCAGGTACAGTCCTGCTGTCGGGTACACAATACTCCTGTAGGGTACCCTCCTTCTGTTAGGTACATTCCTCCTGTTGGTTAAAGTCCTCCTGCTAGGTACAGTCCTCCTGTCGGGTACACAATCCTCCTGTAGGCTACTCCTCTCCTGTTGGGTGCACTCCTCCTGTAGTGTACACTCCTCCTGTCGGGTACACAATCCTCCTGTAGGGTACACTCCTGCTGGATACAGTCCTCCTGTAGGGTACACTCCTCCTGTCAGGTACACACTCTTCTTGTAGGGTACACTCCTCCTGCTAGATACCTTCCTCCTGTAGGGTACATTCCTCCTGTAGGGTGGTTCTTTCTCTGAAGCTCCTGCAATGCTGCCTTCACATCTTCACTGGCTTCTAAAAAGGTACTGTTATTCAGGGCTAAATCCTCGCCATGCTTTTCAGAGAACAGGAGAATAAAAGGCACATAATGTATCCCTTTATATGCTGGGAGAGATTGCTCAGAAAATTAAAATCAAACACACAATCTCATTGTTTTGCAAATGCAGCCTTTAAAAGAGCTCCACTAATCTCAAAAAGTTGTCTTCCGAATTTCAACCATGTCAGTATTTGTAGACATTATAATAATCTTCCTATATACCCAAGGACTGTTTTCTCTTCACCCCCCTCTCACTCTCTCTCTCTCCTCTCCTCTCTCTCCTCTCCGTTCAAAAGGTAAGCACCAAGCACTTTGCCTATACACATGACAAAGACCAGTTAGCAGAAGCTGTTAACAGCAGATCTCTCAGTGTCAGGAGCATGGAGAAGTGTGGCTGTGTGTCAATGTGGAGAACAAGAATATTTTCAGGTCCAGATGTAGAGCATCATTGATAGGGGGTGCCCCCGCCTTCCTCGTTTACACCAGAGCTCTGATCAATCTGTGCTGACAGGGCAGGGGCTTTGTGTGCCACGCAGCAGGGACAAATGTCTGCCAGGGAGCGGGGACACACCTGAAAGAGAAGAGGAGAAGAGGAGATGAGGAGAAGAGGAGAGGAGCGCCACCCAGCCCTACACACTAGGATTAGTCCCATCCTCTGCTTTGATGGATTAGCGCATAGGGAAATTGCCCGATTATTGGTATGAAATGTTTGAAAGTCAAAGAGTTGTGATAGGGGGAGAAAATGGGTGAAATGGTGTCTGAAAAAGAGGGAGAAAGTGTTGGCGGTGCTTATCTGTACCCCCTTCCCCTCCTCTCTCTCTTTTCCCTCCCTCCCTCCCTCCCCCTTTTGGAAAGAGAGGGGTACAAAAGACAGACGAGGGCACAGACAGGAGACAGAGGGAGCCTGGGCCCTCTACAGAGCAGACACATTGAGTTACCCTTCATGAATTATTGTTCATCATCATATTAACAGGGCTGAATGTGGGGAGATAAGGAGTGTTTGAGAAGCAGAATGTCCCAGCGAGATATTTCAATCCTCTTTTAGCTCCTCCTTATTCATTCATTTAGGTGAGTGAATGTGAAATGTAGCAGGACCTTTATAGACGGAGAGACAGGAGCCCAGAAATGATGACATAATCACCTCCCATTTAATTGCTTGATTAGTCCATCTTACGTCTCTTTCACTCTCTCTCTCTCTCTCTCTCTCTCTCTCTCTCTCTCTCTCTCTCTCTCTCTCTCTCTCTCTCTCTCTCTCTCTCTCTCTCTCTCTCTCACTCCCTCTCTTTCTCTCTCTCTCTCTATCACTCTCTCTGTCTCTCAGATCCCAGTGTCTGTCAACTGTCTCCTCCCCACAAAGCGTCCATGTTCTGTCAGACAGATTACCCATTATGACAGAGGGGGGCTGTAGCATTTGCATAGTTTTGAATTATGTTGATCTTATGCGTTATTATACAACATGCGTTGACACATACCCGAATTATATCACTTAAAATGCACATATAAAAGGTGCTTGATTACAGATCAGTTGCCTTGTTTTGACCTATTTAACCTCACTGAGTGGTGGTGTTGTGACGTGCGCAGGGCAGTAAAAGCTGTGCAACCCACACACACATTTAAACACAATCGCACGACCCCCCCCACACACACACTGCCATAGAAGGATGTGTTCACAGGGTAAGATAATATCTGCCCCTACCTGGTACTTGGCCCTGTAGGGAACCACAGAGACCACAGCAGAGCAGAGCAGAACATAGATAAGCCATAACGTGGACCAGAGATTCAATTTAAAGAGCTACTATTGTTGATTACCTCTGCTGACTCCAGGACAATACGTGGTTCCCATAAATGGGTGACATAATGATGGTGTCCTCTCTATCAACGCTCGTATTTCTACCAGATGGAAAGGACAAACCAACACTAAAGGCATTATACAATAGTTTAAGGCCAAATGGGGAAGTGTGAATCCATGCTATTTGGATTTACTCTTTACATACAGTAAATCTGACTTTTCTACCACTTTCAGACATCAGATGGGAGCATAACGACATCTTGCTTCTCCTCTATAATCTTGCCTCCCACCTAGAGTCAGGGTTGGGGACAATTAAGAATTTCTGAATTTAATAAAACATGATTTTGAATTTGAATCTGCCAAACCCACATTAAACAAGCAATTCAAATGAAATTGTCATTCAATGAATCTGTAATCGAAATAATTTGTCACTTATTAATGAATATAATACACGTACAATTTCAAATATCAGTTTGATTGTTAATTTGTCATACAGTAGTTTTATTTGTCATGAGATATTTGATTGTTCCTTTCCATACTACAGTGTTTGATCTAATGCATCCTGTTTTTTTTTGCACACAGAAGCACACACGCACACACACACACACACACACACACACACACACACACACACACACACACACACACACACACACACACACACACACACACACACACACACACACACACACACACACACACACACACACACACACACACACACACACACACACACACACCATTGGTATACAGGGAACGCATGTTTAGAGGCAGCGATAACATCTGAGTTGAGATATGAGGTCAGGTCAAGGAAAAAGTGCCCCACAACTATCAGGTGCAAAAGCACATCCATGAATCCCCAGCAGAAGAAGAGAAGAAGACAAGATTTGTGAGGCCCGTGGATTAGGTCGGTAATTACTGTGGTTCTGATCACAGGAAGTGCAGACCCTGTCTGTTAAATGTCATCCGTGACCAGTGGATGAGATCCGGTGTGACCCTCTCTCATGGTCCGGGACCCATTACTCCAGTCAGACAGAGGCCCCTCTCTCCCCGGCCCTCCATAATGAAAATAGTGTGTGTATCAGTCTGAACCCCACAGCTACGGTGCCAAACATGGGGAACGCAAAAAGCGTGTGTTTTACAATTTCCCTCCCTCGTAAAAGTCTGGTTGTAAACTGAGAATTTACGCCCTTCATTAGAGGTAATACAATGCACATAACTCTAAGGTACAACAATTGGGACAGCCATAAAGTAACCGTTTATACCTTCTCAAAACTACTGACTTCTCAGTGACCCTGGAGGAGCCAGCGTTAGGGCAGGCTAGATTTACTATGCTGACTATACAGCCTGATAGGCCTCTGCATTTTCAGGAATTTAAAAGTGCCAAATTGTAAAATTGCTTAAATATTTATTCTGTGTACCCCTGTCACAAATATTAGTCTCCAAACTATTATTTACGACTTGCAACTTAAGATTTTTGTTTGAGGAGATTTTTGTTTGATTGATGCCTAAGCTCAATTTAATAGCCAGCTAGAAAGGTAAGAACCTGGTGTACTGGTAGGTATTCTGTAGTTTCTTATCGTGAGCCTCACCCAATCCCTCTGTTAGACTGAAATGTGAGGTCGAAACAAACTCTCAGGTAAACATTCTGCAAGTATGTCTCATGAAGGTGTACCACAACACATTAGCTTCTAGGTGGAAACACAATACAGAACTCTAGCTTCATGTCCACATCCCGGTTCAACCCTAACCCTAGCTTCATGTCCACATCCCAGTTCAACCCTAACTCTAGCTTCATGTCCACATCCCGGTTCAACCCTAACTCTAGCTTCATGTCCACATCCCAGTTCAACCCTAACCCTAGCTTCATGTCCACATCCCGGTTCAACCCTAACTCCAGCTTCATGTCCACATCCCGGTTCAACCCTAACCCTAGCCTCATGTCCACATCCCGGTTCAACCCTAACTCCAGCTTCATGTCCACATCCCGGTTCAACCCTAACCCTAGCTTCATGTCCACATCCCGGTTCAACCCTAACCCTAGCTTCATGTCCACATGCCAGTTCAACCCTAACTCCAGCTTCATGTCCACATCCTGGTTCAACCCTAACTCCAGCTTCATGTCCACATCCCGGTTCAATCCTAACCCTAGCTTCATGTCCACATCCCAGTTCAACCCTAACTCTAGCTTCATGTCCACATCCCGGTTCAACCCTAACTCTAGCGTAATGTCCACATCCCGGTTCAACCCTAACTCCAGCTTCATGTCCACATCCCGGTTCAACCCTAACCCTTGCTTCATGTCCAAAATTGTAACCCTAACCATAACCCTAAGCCTAACCCTAACCATAACCATAACCCTAACCATAACCCTAACACTAAACCTAGCTCAGGGTATTTAGACAGAGCATTTTAACGCACATGTCAACATACTGTAATTGTGAATGAAAGCAATTAATTAAATAACTCCACTCTCCAGTCCATTCATGACATGTTCAACATGACCCGGTGAGTCATTCAATCACCGGACAATCATCAAACTCAACCCCAGGGAGATGCACTGCGGCCTGGGTAAACCTGAGTGGAGAGCTGCCCCTTGATGACATGAGAAGAAACAGGTTGACTTTCCAGGTTGGTTTGAGGAGATGGAATGAAAAACAAATGTCAAGGTGGGTGACAGAGAGCGTCTGTGTCTTATCAGTGAAGCCAGTGTGAGTGATGGCTCTTATCTGGCCCCCTGCTGCACTGCCGTTTATTATCCCAGGGAGGCAGGGCTGTATTGGGGAGAGGGCTGGGAGCCCCCGGCATGATCCATTACTCTGGAGGTCCCTCTTCTCTTCCCCTCTTATCTGACCGCTACATGGATAACCACAGGCCTGATTTGTTTACCACGCCATGCCATTTGAATGAGGAGCAGTCACAGGAAATGATTCCTTTGCTGTCTTTATCTGGGAGGGTGAGTTATGGAGGGGCTGGACGGAGTGTGCCTGATCATCCTGCAGTGAACTCGACACACATACACACATGCACACATGCACGCACACACACATGTAAGCACACACATACACACACACAAACTCGGCTCCTCCATTTATTTTTCTCTTCTATGAAACGAGTGGAGGTTGACAGGAGAACAGGATAAATGGAGAAGGGATAGCAGTGTGAGGCTCACTAGTTCCTCAGGGACAGAGGCCTGTGTGTGGCCCGGTTCGTCTCTTCTGGTGAATTGAATTGCATTCATTCCTGTTATCATGTTTCCTCATGGTTATCTCTTGGCCTGTGTGTGTGTGTGTGTGTGTGTGTGTGTGTGTGTGTGTGTGTGTGTGTGTGTGTGTGTGTGTGTGTGTGTGTGTGTGTGTGTGTGTGTGTGTGTGTGTGTGTGTGTGTGTGTGTGTGTGTGTGTGTGTGTGTGTGTATACAAGAACCAAGACGTGATATGATTTAAAGCAACACCATTCCAGCTGTAGTCAGTTTTTATTCTTTGGGGGTTATCTACATGACCAAAACCCCAGAATAGAGAAACTAGTTCAAAACGTCTATCTTTAGAGTCATGTTATTGAAAGGAAAACCTCAATAAAGACTGCATTTTTTCTTGTTCCGTTTCCTATCTCCATCTGTGTTGGGGCTAAGTCTGCCGGTCCCTGACAGTGTGCTGCGCTGTGTGTGTTTTCATTTCAAACTCTCACGTCCATCAAATCACCAGGGGTCTCTCCCAAAATACATACCTGCCGGGGGCCTAATGTGGAGGGAGGGATGGAGGGAGATATGGAGGGAGGGATGGAAGGGTTGTTGGGGGAGAGGTATTTAGGGCTACTGACTGGCCGCCCATTCCCTTGAGGCTCAGTGGCAGGTAGGCTTTCTGTCGAGATCCTGCTCAGCTCTCACTGAAGCTGCAATAACAAGTTTGTTTGAAACCACAGAGGCGGGGGGGTGCATCGTCTGTGAGTGTGAGCCAATACAGTAAATCCCTGAGATCCCCGCCAAAACACACACACATACACACACACTTGGTGACCTGGCGTACCCCACACCCGCTCCCATTTCAGCCGGTGTTGGGGTCGCTAAAGCAGAACATCCTGAAGGATGCTAATTGCAAAACCGAACCTCCAAAATCAGGCGAGTGGGCGACCGTCGAGAGGCGTCATGTGGGAATTTTAGGGCTGGAGGAGGAAGAGGAATGCAAACATCCTGTGTCCTCATTAAGAAGTTGTGATGAGACCTTTGAGCTCAGTGTTGCATGCCAGCTTGTGCCAGCCAGTGAACGATCTCAGCTAAGATGCCATTTTAGGAGATGAAGAGGAAGAGGCCTCTCCTGGTGAACTTTACTGTAAGTCCCCATCCCTCAAAGACACACTGGCTGGAGAAAACCTCTTGGTTTCACATGGTGGTACAACAGTAATGGGTTAAATCATCACTCCTTAAATCATTTGTATCACATTCCAATGATAAAACTAGGGGAGGACAAAAATGTCCACCCCATCCCCATTGAAAGTTGCACCCCTGGATCCTAGACCCTGTGTGTCGGCCCCACTGGCCTGTGTAGCTATCGCTTTTTTTCTATAGTCTTACACCATGGTGTTTCTGTATTGTGTCTCTATTGTGTCACATGCACCGAATACAACAACTAATTCACCTTACAGTGAAATGCTTACTTACAAGCCCTAACCAAAAATGCAGAAACAAATAAAGAGCAGCAGTAAAATAACAATAGTGAGGCTACAGTGGGGTAAAAAAGTATTTAGTCAGCCACCAATTGTGCAGGTTCTCCCACTTAAAAAGATGAGAGAGGCCTGTAATTTTCATCATAGGTACACTTCAACTATGACAGACAAAATTAGATTTTTTTTTCTCCAGAAAATCACATTGTAGGATTTTTAATGAATTTATTTGCAAATTATGGTGGAAAATAAGTATTTGGTCAATAACAAAAGTTTATCTCAATACTTTGTTATATACCCTTTGTTGGCAATGACAGAGGTCAAACATTTTCTGTAAGTCTTCACAAGGTTTTCACACACTGTTGCTGGTATTTTGGCCCATTCCTCCATGCAGATCTCCTCTAGAGCAGTGATGTTTTGGGGCTGTTGCTGGGCGACACGGACTTTCAACTCCCACCAAACATTTTCTATGGGGTTGAGATCTGGAGACTGGCTAGGCCACTCCAGGACCTTGAAATGCTTCTTACGAAGCCACTCCTTCGTTGCCCGGGCGGTGTGTTTGGGATCATTGTCATGCTGAAAGACCCAGCCACGTTTCATCTTCAATGCCCTTGCTGATGGAAGGAGGTTTTCACTCAAAATCTCACAATACATGGCCCCATTCATTCTTTCCTTTACACGGATCAGTCGTCCTGGTCCCTTTTCAAAAAAACAGCCCCAAAGCATGATGTTTCCACCCCACTGCTTCACAGTAGGTATGGTGTTCTTTGGATGCAACTCAACATTCTTTGTCCTCCAAACACAACGAGTTGAGTTTTTACCAAAAAATTACATTTTGGTTTCATCTGACCATATGACATTCTCCCAATCATCTTCTGGATCATCCAAATGCTCTCTAGCAAACTTCAGACGGGCCTAGACATGTACTGGCTGAAGCAGGGACACACATCTGGCACTGCAGGATTTGAGTCCCTGGCGGCGTAGTGTGTTACTGATGGTAGGCTTTGTTACTTTGGTCCCAGCTCTCTGCAGGTGATTTACTAGGTCCCCCTGTGTGCTTCTTTTGCTCACCGTTCTTGTGATCATTTTGACCACACGAGGTGAAATCTTGCATGGAGCCCCAGATTGAGGGAGAGTATCAGTGGTATTGTATGTCTTCCATTTCCTAATAATTGCTCCCACAGCTGATTTCTTCAAACCAAGCTGCTTACCTTTGCAGATTCAGTCTTCCCAGCCTGGTGCAGGTCTACCATTTTGTTTCTGGTGTCCTTTGACAGCTCTTTGGTTTTGGCCATAGTGGAGTTTGGAGTGGGACTGTTTGAGGTTGTGGACAGGTGTCTTATATACTGATAACAAGTTCAAACAGATGCCATTAATACAGGTAACGAGTGGAGGACAGAGGAGCCTCTTAAATAAGAAGTTACAGGTCTGTGAGAGCCAGAAATCTTGCTTGTTTGAAGGTGACCAAATACTTATTTCCACCATAATTTGCAAATAAATTCATAAAAAATCCTACAATGTGATTTTCTGGATTTTTCCCCCCATTTTGTCTGTCATAGTTGAAGTGTACCTATGATGAAAATTACAGGCCTCTCTCATCTTTTTAAGTGGGAGAACTTCCACAATTGGTGGCTGACTAAATACTTTTTTGCCCCACTATATATACAGGGGGTAAATAGATAATAACAGAGAGTAGGAGCAGTGTAAAACAGGGGGGTAGGGCAATTCAAATAGTCTGGGTAGCCATTTGATTAGATGTTCAGGAGTCTTTTGGCTTGGGGGTAGAAGTTGTCTAGAAGCCTCTTGGACCTAGACTTGGCCCAGTCTTGGAACAGTCTAAGACTAGGGTGGTTGGAGTCTTTGACAATTTTTAGGGCCTTCCTCTCACACCGCCTGGTATAGAGATCCTGGATGGTTGGAAGCTTGGCCCCAGTGATGTACTCGGCCGGACGCACTACTCTCTATAGGGCCTTGCGGTCGGAGGCCGAGCCTTTGCCATACCAGGCAGTGATGCAACTCGTCAGCATGCTCTCAATTGTGCAGCTGTAGAACCTTTTGAGGAACTGAGGACCCATGCCAAACCATTTCAGTCTCCTGAGGGGGAGTAGGTTTTGTTGTGCCCTCTTCACAACTGTCTTGGTGTGCTTGGACCATGTTAGTTTGTTGGTGATGTGGATACCAAGGAACTTGAAGGTCTCAACCTGCTCCACTACAGCCCTGTCGATGTTAATGGGGGCCTCCATTTCCTGTAGTCTACAATCATCTCCTTTGTCTTGATCACGTTGATGATCAGACCTACCACTGTTCTGTCGTCTGCACACTTAATGTTTTGGAGTTGTGCCTGGCTGTCATGAGTGAACAGGGAGTACAGGAGGGGACTGACCATACACCCCTGAGGTGCCCCGTGTTGAGGATCATCGTGGCGGATGTCTTGTTACCTACCCATACCACCTGGGGGCAGCCCGTCAGGAAGTCCAGGATCCAGTTGCAAAGGGAGGTGTTTAGTCCCAGGGTACTTAGCTTAGTGATGAGCTTTGAGGGTGCTTTGGTGTTGAACACTAGCATTCTCACATAGGTGTTCCTTTTGTCCAGGTGTGAAAGGGCAGAGTGAAGTGCAATAGATATTGATTCATCTGTGGATCTGTTAGGGCAGTATGCTAATTGGAGTGAGTCTAAGGTTTCTGGGATAATGGTGTTGTTGTGAGCCATGACCAGCATTTTAAAGCACTTCATTGCTACAAACCTGAGTGCTATAGGTCGGTAGTCATTTAGGCAGGTTACCTTAATGTTCTTGGGCACACGGACTATGTTGGTCTGCTTGAAACATGTGGGATTTACAGACTCAGACGGGGAGAGGTTGAAAATGTCAGTGAACACAGTTGCCAGTTGGTCAAAGCATTCTCGGAGTACACGTCTTGGTAATCCAACTGGCCTTGCAACCTTGTGAATGTTGACCTGTTTAACTTCTTGGATTTTTTGGGCGCTCTTTTAATTTATGGATAAAAAAACGTTCCCGTTTTAAACAAGATATTTTGTCACGAAAAGATGCTCGACTATGCATGTAATTGACACCTTTGGAAAGAAAACACTCTGACGTTTCCAAAACTGCAAAGATATTGTCTGTGAGTGCCACAGAACTAATGCTACAGGCGAAGCCAAGATGAAATTTCATACAAGAAGTGCCCCAGATTTTGAATGCGCTGTGTTCCAATGTCTCCTTACATGGCTGTGTATGGGTCACGAATGAGCTTAGACTTTCTGTCGTTTCCCCAAGGTGTCGACAGCATTGTGACGTATTTGTAGGCAAATCATTGGAAGATTGACCTTAAGAGACTACATCTACCAGGTGGCCGCTTGGTGTCCTCCGTTGCAATTATTGCGTAATCTCCAGCTGCGTGTATTTTTCGTTTGCTTCGAGGAGAAACACAGCTGCCACGAATTATTTATCATCGAATAGATATGTGAAAAACACCTTGAGGATTGATTCTAAACAACGTTTGCCATGTTTCTGTCGATATTATGGAGTCAATTTGGTAAAAAGTTCGGCGTTGTAGAGACTGCATGCTGAATGCTAGGCTTAATGCTATGCTAGCTATCAATACTCTTACACAAATACTTGTGTAGCTATGGTTGAAAAGCATATTTCGAAAATCTGAGATGACAGTGTTGTTAACAAAAGGCTAAGCTTGTGAGTGAATATATTTCTTTCATTTCATTTAGCGATTTTCATGAATAGTTAACGTTGTGTTATGGTAATGAGCTTGAGGCTATAATTACGCTCCCGGATACGGGATTGCTCGACGCTAGAGGTTAAAGGTCTTACTCACATCGGCTGTGGAGAGCATAATAACACAGTCGTCCTGAACAGCTGATGCTCTCATGCATGTTTCAGTGTTACTTGCCACGAAGTGAGCATAGAAGTAATTTAGCTCGTCTGGTAGGCTAGTGTCACTGGGCAGCACTCGACTGTGCTTCCCTTTGTTGTCTGTAATAGTTTGCAAGCCCTGCCACATCCGACGAGCATCGGAGCCTGTGTAGTACGATTCGATCGTGGTCCTCTGTTGATGCTTTACCTGTTTGATGGTTCGTCAGAGGGCATAACGGGATTTCTTATAAGCTTCCGGGTTAGAGTCCCGCTTACCCTTTAGCTCAGTGTGGATGTTGCCTGTAATCCATTGATTCAGGTTGGGGTATGTGGGGATGATGTCATCGATGCACTTATTGATGAAGCCAGTGACTGATGTGATGTACTCCTCAATGGCATCTGAAGAATCCCAGAACATATTCCAGTCTGTGCTATCAAAACAGTCCTGTAGCTTAGCATCTGCTTCATCTGACAACTTTTTAATTGACCAAGTCATGGGTGCTTCCTGCTTTAATTTTTGCTTGTAAGCCGGAATCAGGAGGATAGAATTATGGTCAGATTTGCCAAATGGAGGGCAAGGGAGAGCTTGGTACATGTCTCTGGTTGCACCTTTAACATGCTGGTGGAAATTTGGTGAATGGATTTAAGTTGCCCTGCATTAACCTCTTCAGTCGACCCTCTACTTTTTCGAACATTCTGTTAAAAATCGCGCAACATTTCAGCGCCCTGCTACTCATGCCAGGAATATAGTATATGCATATGATTAGTATGTGTGGATAGAAAACACTCAGACGTTTATAAAACTGGTTAAATCACGGCTGTGACTTTAACAGAACGTGCGTTTCATTGAAAAGTGCAGGAAAATCTGATCACTGAAAGTGGAAAAATATATATCCATCCGCCGCTTCAACCCATTGTTATGGGCGAAAGACATTAAATAAGGCTGAGGTTGCAGTACCTACAGCTTCCACACGATGTCAACAGTCTTGTCATTTGCCTAGGATTTGTTTCTTGGTCAAACGAACAAGAGACAGCCCATTTCTTCCGGTCTCCGACCGGATATTTTGGTTGAGAAATACACGGACAGTATTTCAAGACGGACCCCTATAGAAAACACTTCGTCTCGTGATTAATTTGGTCGCTTATTAACGTTTACTAATACCTAAAGTTGCATTACAAAAGTATTTCAAAGTGTTTTGTGAAAGTTTATCGTCGACTTTTTGAATTTAAAAAAATGACGTTACGTTATGAAACGCTATTTTTTTTCGTTTATCACACAGTCTACATATCTAGGCTATATATGGACCGATTTAATCGGAAAAAAGAGCCAATAGTGATTATGGGACATCTAGGAGTGCCAACAAAGAAGATGGTCAAAGGTAATGAATGTTTTATATTTTATTTGTGCGGTTTGTGTAGCGCTGACTATGCTAATTATTTTGTTTACGTCCCCTGCGGGTCTTTTGGGGTGTTACATGCTATCAGATAATAGCTTCTCATGCTTTCGCCGAAAAGCATTTTAAAAATCTGACTTGTTGCCTGGATTCACAACGAGTGTAGCTTTAATTCAATACCCTGCATGTGTATTTTAATGAACGTTTGAGTTTTAACTAATACTATTAGCATTTAGCGTAGCGCATTTGCATTTCCAGAGCTCTAGATGGGACGCCTGCGTGCCAGGTAGGAGCAAGAGGTTAAAGTCCTCGGCCTCTAGGAGCACCCCCTGTGCATGAGCGTTTTCCTGTTTGCTTACAGCTTATTGAGTGTGTTCTTAGTGCCAGCATCTTAGTGCTAGCAATACAGATGTAAACTCTCTTGGTAGATAGTGTGGTCTACAGCTTATCATGAGATACTCTACCTCAGGCGAGAAAAACCTTGAGACTCCCTTAGATATCGTGCACCAGCTGTTGTTTACAAATATACATAGACCGCCACCCCTTGTCTTACCAGGGGCTGCTGTTCTATCCTGCTGATACAATGTAAAACCAGCCACATGTATGTTGTTCATATCGTCATTCAGCCACGACTTAGTGAACATAAGATATTACAGTTTGTAATGTCCCATTGGTAGTTTAATCTTGCTCGTAGGTGATGCATTTTATTTTCTAATGATTGCCTGTTTGCCAATAGAACAGATGGCAGTGGGATTTTGCTCGCTTGCTTATGACTTCTCAAAAAGCAGCCCCACCTCCACCCACTTTTTCTCCATCTTCTCTGTCACGGTTGTCGTAAGAACTGGACCAAGGCGCAGCGTACGTAGAGTTCTACATTTTTAATATAAAGTGAAACTTAAGCAAAGCAAAACAATAAACGAACAACGAAACGTGACTACGTGGTGCACATGCACAAACACAAAATAATAAATGACTAGAACAACCCCTAGTCACGCTCTGACCTAAACATCATAGAGAACCAAGGGCTCTCTATGGTCAGGGCGTGACATTCTCTTCAAGCAAATGACGAGGATTTGGACCTTTTCCTGGGAAAGCAGTATATCCTTCACGTCGGACTCATCGGACTCGTAAAAGGAAAAAGTTTCTACCAGTTCCTGGTGTATAATCGCTGTTCTCATGTCCTGAAGTTATTTTCAGTCATAAAAGACGGTAGCAGCAACATTATGAAAAAAATAAGTAAAAAAAATGTATTACAAACAATGCAACAAAAATGAACAAAATAACCCTGTTGGTTAGGAACACGTAAAACGTGCCTCTCTGGTGCCATTCTTGTCACGTTCTGACATTTATTTCCTTTGTTTTGTCTTTATTTATTATGGTCAGGGCGTGAGTTGGGTTGGGCAGTCTATGTTTGTTTTTCTATGTTTGGTTTCTGTGTTCGGCCTAGTATGGTTCTCAATCAGAGTCAGGTGTCGTTAGTTGTCTCTGATTGAGAATCATACTTAGGTAGCCTGGGTTTCACTTTTGGTTTGTGGGTGTTTGTTTCCATGTGAGTGTTTGTTGCCACACGGTACTGTTTCGGTTACGTTCATGTTCACGTTTTTTGTTTTGTATTTCATAGTGTTCAGTTTATGTCTTAAAATAAACGTTATGGACACTTACCACCCTGCACATTGGTCCTCCGGTCCTTCTCGCTACTCCTACACGGAAGAGGAGGAAGAATGGCATTACAATTCTACAATTGTAGATGTATGGCTCATCAGGCTCAGGTAGAATTAGGCTTTCATTTTCATGCTGATCAAAGCTCAAATCAAATCCAGACATGTTTATATGCTTTAGACACTTTCTGTTTTGTAGGGAAATACCAGGGAGAAAAGGGATTTATTCTCAGGTTTGAGCATTTGTAAAATACCGTTAAAATATTAAAGCCTAGTGAAGACCCATGCTTCTAGTGAAGACCCATGCTTCTAGTGAAGACCCATGCTTCTAGTGAAGACCCATGCTTCTAGTGAAGACCCATGCTTCTAGTGAAGACCCATGCTTCTAGTGAAGACCCATGCTTCTAGTGAAGACCCACGCTAGATTTTTTTGCCTGATGCTCAGCAGAACAGACTGTTGTTTCTCCTGTATGCCTGAAGCCTGTATATACACATATTTAACAAACACACATGCATATGCACACTCGTATGCATGAACACACACACACACACACACACACACACACACACACACACACACACACACACACACACACACACACACACAGTGAAAACAGCTTTCATTCACGCACAGAGACACATACAGCACACGTGCAGCACACGTACACATGTCCAGCATGACGTTGGCAAGCCCTCTAACTCGTTCTTTATAACGGTGTCACCAGAAATAATGAAAAAATAATATGTTACCATAACTCCTGTGGTTTGTATTGGAGAAAATCTCACTAATGCAAAAGCTTAGCACAGCCAAATGGCATTTTATTGCAATGTGTCTGTGATTAATTTATTGTGTAAAAGGAGCATTTATAAATGGGAGTTATCCTCCATCACTTAATAGCGTTAAATTAATCACCGTCCGAGCAAAGTTGCTACCAAAATAATGACAATTTAATAACACTCCAAGTACAGGGGAGCCAGATGACCTAGTGTTTATAAATGTCAGTGGTCTGGGCCGTAATCTACAGTGACAGGGGAACATGTGCTAGGCCCAGCGGTGTCTGCTTCTATGTAATGCAACAAATGCACCATCCCCATAGTGAGCAGGCTATGTATAACTGTGATAATCACACAACAATGGCTTCATTTATCAACCTACAGTATGAAGAGTGCTAATGTAGTAGCGATTAGGTTGCCTGCCTGGGATGCCTGCCTTTCTGTTTTCTGGGTTCTGTTTCATAGGGCAGGGAAGACGGGACAGGTCAGAACAGAACAGAAGGGGACACAACAACCAGCCAGCCTGCCTGCCTGCCTGCCTGCCTGCCTGCCTGCCTGCCTGCCTGCCTGCCTGCCTGCCTGCCTGACTGACTGACTGACTGACTGACTGACTGACTGTCTCTTTGTTTTCTGGTCTGTTGCAGGTTTAGTTGCAGTGGGCAGGACAGGAGAGCCTGCTTGGTCCGATGCCTACAGGATGATGTCAGAGGTGTCATTGAGGACATCTGCTCTTTCTCACTTTCTGTCCTTCATGAACGCAGACACACATTCACACATACACTCAAACATACACACACACACACACACACACACACACACACACACACACTCACATGTATTTTGGAAGCATTGTTTAATCAACCCTCTTCATTACAGTTTGACAGGAGACACCTTGCCCTTCTGTGGTAATGTAGCCATAGCATAAGACAATTGACTGTAACAGCTCTTCCTGTGCACCTTGCAGCCCATCATGTTTTAAGTTTAAGAATGTACTGTATGAGGCCATCTCCTTCACAGTGTAGGTCCCCAGCATGTCCGAGTGGAACAGCCCATCATGGGCAGTCTGTCAGGCCCATGACAAACTGCTTCCCTGTATTGTACCAATGACACAACTACAACAATCCCTTAAATGATGAAAGTGACTTCTGCTGCCCTAAACAATGCTAACAGCCACACTGTAACTATGAATAGATGTGATGATGGAAAAGGATGACTCCCATCCTAAGGGGAAAATGTGTAGCTGTAACTGTGATACTTTATTTAGATATTTCACCATCCTTGTTATGTAGTATCTCTACCGTTGTGTGGAACGTTCAGAATGCAGTCTGGTAGCACATTGTGTAACCAATCGGCTGTTATGTGTATGTTAACTTGTTAGCAACTGTACAGCAGAAGAGAGAAAATAGGAACTATGTGAACATGATCTGTTTGTCTGGCCTGTCCTTCCTGGGTATGACCGATAGCTTGGCGAATGAGAGGGAGAGAGAGAGAGAGAGAGAGAGCGAGAGAGAGAGAGAGAGAGAGTGGCTGGTGGGACATGACGAAAGGTCACAGTGAAATGGTAAATGATTCTCCTCCTGGCTATCATGGTAATATCCAGTAACCATCCCCTTCTTCCTCCTCATGTAGGACAGAGGCAGAATCACTCTCTCCTTACCCAGGGTCCTGGTGAAAGGTAGTGCACTATAAAGGGAATAGGGTGCTATTTGTGACTCAGACTCAGACTTCACTGTGTTTAGCCCAGGACCTGGCTGCATGAGGTTTAGCGCAGGTCACAGAGTTGGTGAGGTACATCCTTTATCTTAGCACTGGGAGGGCAGCGGTAGGGTGGAGCAGGGTTATGACTAACACAGTGATGGATTCTGGCAGGGTTAAAACCTACAGATCCAGCCTCTTCTGGTGGTTCTGACCTAAGCTGTGTGATAGGAATGCCTTGCATGTCCTCTCCCTAACGGGCTGACATCCTGCTCCATGCTTCAAAAGGATGCTGGGTGCAATAGGATCTCTGCTCCACTGACCAGAGCACCCACTGATGGGAGCGGCCTTTTGTATTGTCCTTTATTGTATTGTTGTTTTAATAAAAATATATATTTAAAAGAGGACCTCTGCTTCTATTACCATGATTGGATGAATGAATAAATGAAAGACTAATCCTTATGCTCTGGCAGTAGAAACACTTATTGTCAGGACAGAGGGATCAAACATCTGAAGAAGAGAGATGCTGATAGATTGGCTTATTATTGATATTTACATTTAGGTTGTCTGTGGAGGAAAAGGTGTGGAGGCTCTGTGTGTGAGGCAACTGTTCTACCACTGGTCGATCCCAAACACAAAGCACCAATCACACCTCAATCTGAACCAATCACATTTTCCGTATCCACACGACCTCTTGACCCTGGTTTAAATAACACAACTTTTAAAAAGCCACAAGCAAACCCACTGTTTTCTAGCCCACTCTACTAACATCTCATGCTTGGGGGATTCTGTTACGTAAGACAGATTGTAGGGCCTGTGGTTGTAGAAGAAACTGGTGAACTATACCCCAGGCTAGATTACTTTGTGTGACATTAAAGGGCCACTCTAAAAGGTACAACAGTGTGGTAAATAGCCGGCATAATGTAAAGTGTTTAACAGAATTGGCTCTCATTTTCACTTTCACGGCTGGTTGAAGGCACTCAGGCAGTGGAGAGGAGCTCTTTCACATGTTAATCATTGATGGGGACTGTTTAAGAACAAATACGTTGTGCAGGACAAGTGTAAAGGGCAGACAAAGCCCCCACTGAACTATTCCCAACTGACACCATGATCATAATAATATTCTGGGCTTCATAAGATTGGCTGTTTGTGAATGTGGCTTTCGGGGAGAGTTTACAAGGGCTGTCTTGTTGTTATTTTTGTGTATAAGCGCAGAATGATTATGTGGCGTGTTTATTCTGGTAACTAACATGTGTTTGTGTGGGCTGGGGCTGTAAGAGGCTGTAAGGCACCACATCTGTTGCTTCCCATTTTGCCTTATGCGACAGGATTTGCAATCATAGCCCTCCTTAGGGTGTGTGTTGTGTGTACACCATCCTCTTTTATTCACGTATTTATATTCATAAAATATAAATACAATTATACATTATGGAACATTTGCTGCCAACTATACAGAAAATGTGTTTCTGGTCTTTTGCTCCTTTCTGGTTTTCACCAGCAGGGAGGAGACAAGCTTGGCTGGGTCCCTGATAGAGATTTATACAGGTTTCATGGGTGTATATGTGCAAGTGTGTCAGGTTTATTTCCTACTTCACTGAGAGAAAGTGGGGGGAAAGCACGAGATCAGGCATTTTATTTGGTTCCACATCCCCATGTTCCCATAAGGGTGGGTTAGCGTTTCAGTGCCTAATGATAATTACAATGAATTCTCGCGACTAACTCTCAACGATGGGTGGAAGTTTGAGGTAAATGTTGGGGACAGAAGGTATTTGTGACCTGCTGGATTGAAACGGAGACAGATTGCAGCAGCAAGGTGTTGATAATGCTGTAAGATTAATGCCTCAGCCACGAATAATCACCCTTATCCCCCGTTCTCCCCTCAGCAGATAGAATTGTTCAACTTCCCTGACTCCTGCCCACAGCAAGATGGATGGCACACGTGGTGCTGCTGTCAGAGTGGACACACACACACACACACACACACACACACACACACACACACACACACACACACACACACACACACACACACACACACACACACACACACACACACACACACACACACACACACAGGGTGGAAACAGCTTTCATTCAAAGTGCACTTAATCCCGCCATCTCTCCTCCAGTCATTTCCATTCTCCTTTTTTCTGTTGTGGATCTATCTGCTCCTCTCCTTCCCCTCCTGTGTTTCTCTAGTTTACTATGGTCTGGCTTTCTGACATGCGTGCAAATTGGCAAATTACAGGATGGTGGCTGTCACTAGGCAGATTCCTGTGGTCACAAGAGGGCTGAGGGAGGTGTGGAGGCTGGGAGGTGCTAGCATGGAGGGTTGACACTATGGGGTGGACTTTAGCCCTAGTTTCCCTGTCTTAACATTGTTAACGTGAGCTGGTTTGATTGACACACTGCTGGTTTGAAAGGGCCAGCCCCCTGTCTCTCTTCTCTGTGTGCTATAGGGATCTAGGAGGGCCTTCCTCCCCTTCCTCCCCTTCCTCCCCTTCCTCCCCCATCCTCCCCACAGCCTCCCCACATATCTCCTTTGTGTCCCCTCCTTCATGTTGTTCTTCCCCTCCACTTCATTTGCCTCAGAGGCCCATGCAGAGTTGTCATGGTAGAGGGGAGAGAGGAGACCCCCTGGTTTCCTCCCCTACTCTTTTCTCATCTTCTCAGGCAGAGTAGATACAGTGCCTTGCGAAAGTATTCGGCCCCCTTGAACTTTGCGACCTTTTGCCACATTTCAGGCTTCAAACATAAACATATAAAACTGTTTTTTTTGTGAAGAATCAACAACACGTGGGACACAATCATGAAGTGGAACGACATTTATTGGATATTTCAAACTTTTTTAACAAATCAAAAACTGAAATTGGGCGTGCAAAATTATTCAGCCCCCTTAAGTTAATACTTTGTAGCGCCACATTTTTCTGCGATTACAGCTGTAAGTCGCTTGGGGTATGTCTCTATCAGTTTTGCACATCGAGAGACTGATTTTTTTTCCCATTCCTCCTTGCAAAACAGCTCGAGCTCAGTGAGGTTGGATGGAGAGCATTTGTGAACAGCAGTTTTCAGTTCTTTCCACAGATTCTCGATTGGATTCAGGTCTGGACTTTGACTTGGCCATTCTAACACCTGGATATGTTTATTTTTGAACCATTCCATTGTAGATTTTGCTTTATGTTTTGGATCATTGTCTTGTTGGAAGACAAATCTCCGTCCCAGTCTCAGGTCTTTTGCAGACTCCATCAGGTTTTCTTCCAGAATGGTCCTGTATTTGGCTCCATCCATCTTCCCATCAATTTTAACCATCTTCAATGTCCCTGCTGAAGAAAAGCAGGCCCAAACCATGATGCTGTCACCACCACTTTTGACAGTGGGGATGGTGTGTTCAGGGTGTTGCTTTTACGCCAAGCATAATGTTTTGCATTGTTGCCAAAAAGTTCAATTTTGGTTTCATCTGACCAGAGCACCTTCTTCCACATGTTTGGTGTGTCTCCCAGGTGGCTTGTGGCAAACTTTAAACAACACTTTTTATGGATATCTTTAAGAAATGGCTTTCTTCTTGCCACTCTTCCATAAAGGCCAGATTTGTGCAATATACAACTACCTCAGCTGTAGATCTCTGCAGTTCATCCAGAGTGATCATGGACCTCTTGGCTGCATCTCTGATCAGTCTTCTCCTTGTATGAGCTGAAAGTTTAGAGGGACGGCCAGGTCTTGGTAGATTTGCAGTGGTCTGATACTCCTTCCATTTCAATATTATCGCTTGCACAGTGCTCCTTGGGATGTTTAAAGCTTGGGAAATCTTTTTGTATCCAAATCCGGCTTTAAACTTCTTCACAACAGTATCTCGGACCTGCCTGGTGTGTTCCTTGTTCTTCATGATGCTCTCTGCGCTTTTAACAGACCTCTGAGACTATCACAGTGCAGGTGCATTTATACGGAGACTTGATTACACACAGGTGGATTGTATTTATCATCATTAGTCATTTAGGTCAACATTGGATCATTCAGAGATCCTCACTGAACTTCTGGAGAGAGTTTGCTGCACTGAAAGTAAAGGGGCTGAATAATTTTGCACGCCCAATTTTTCAGTTTTTGATTTGTTAAAAAAGTTTGAAATATCCAATAAATGTCGTTCCACATCATGATTGTGTCCCATTTGTTGTTGATTCTTCACAAAAAAATACAGTTTTATATCTTTATGTTTGAAGCCTGAAATGTGGCAAAAGGTCGCAAAGTTCAAAGAGGCCGAATACTTTCGCAAGGCACTGTACACTATATATACAAAAGTATGTGGACACCCCTTCAAGTGGATTCGGATAGTTCAGTCACACCCGTTGCTGACATGCGATTTCCATAAACAAACATTGGCAGTAGAATGGCATTACTGAAGAGCTTAGTGACTTTCAACGAGACACCGTCATATGATGCCACCTTTCCAACAAGTCAGTTCGTAAAATGTCTGCCCTGCTAGAGCTGCCCTGGTCAACTGTAAGTGCTGTTATCGTGAAGTGGAAATGTCTAGGAGCACCAACGGCTCAGTCACAAAGTTGGACCGCTGATTGTTGAAGCGTGTAGTGTGTAAAAATCGTCTGTCCTCGGTTGCAACATTCAATACCGACTTTCAAACTGCCTCTGGAAGCAATGTCAGCACAATAACTGTTGGTTGGGAGTTTAGCGAAATGGGTTTCCATGGCTGAGCAGCCGCACAAGCCTAAGGTCACCATGCACAATGCCAAGGGGCGGCTGGATTGGTGTAACGCTCGCCACCATTGGACTCTGGAGCATCTGGCAGTCCGACAGACTAATCTGGGTTTGGCGGAATGCTACCTGCCCCAATACATAGTGCCAACTGTAAAGTTTGGTGGAGGAGGAAAAAAGGTCTGAAGCTGTTTTTCATGGTTTCATGGTTTGGGCTAAGCCCCTTGTTCCAGTGAAGGGAAATCTTAACCCGACAGCATACAATGACATTCTAGACAATTCTCTGCTTTTAACGTTGTGGCAACAGTTTGGGGAAGGCCCTTTCCTGTTCCAGCATAACAATGCCCCCATGCACAAAGAGAGGACCATACAGAAATGGTTTGTCGAGATTGTTGTGGAAGAACTTGACTGGCCTGCACAGAGCCCTAACCTCAACCCCAACGAACACCTTTGGGATGATTGGAACGCCGACTGAGAGCCAGGCCTAATCACCCAACATCAGTGCCCGACCTCACTAATGCTCTTGTGGCTGAATGGAAGTAAGTCCTCGAAGCAATGTTCCAACATCTAGTGGAAAGCCTTCCCAGAAGACAAGAGGCTATTATAGCAGCAAAGGGGGGACCAACTCCAAATTAATGCCCATGATTTTGGAATGAGATGTTCGACGAGCAGGTGTCCATATACTTTTGGTCATATAGTCTAGCACTCGCCATCAAATCCCAGCCATCCCTAGCCACCAAGCCCTATTCCAGGCCTGAGCATCAGGCAGGGGTCTGGGCCAGTCCTGGGTGGAAACAACATGGAGGTGTTATTCCAGCAGTGGCCAGGCCAAGGACCCTCCTCATCCTCCTCTCTGTGTCAGGTCCCCTCCAGCTGATCTCACTTCAAGGGAGCAGGAAGCATGTGTGGCAGATCTGGGTAAATAATGCTGCTGAGACACTGTTTGTCTCTGACCTGTACTCGAGTCAATGAGAATAGAGGACTAGGACATACATAATGAGAGAGGGAAGGGGAGGGAGATGGAGGACTAGGAGATACATAATGAGAGGGGGAGGGGGAGGGAGATAGAGGACGAGGAGATACATAATGAGAGGGGGAGGGGGAGGGAGATTGAGGACTAGGAGATACATAATGAGAGAGGGAGGGGGAGGGAGATGGAGAACTAGGAGATACATTATGAAAGAGGGTGGGGGAGGGAGATGGAGGACTAGAAGATACATAATGGGAGGGAGATGGAGGACTAGGAGATACATAATGAGAGGGAGATGGAGATGGAGGACTAGGAGATACATATTGAGAGAGTGAGGGGGAGGGAGATGGAGGACTAGAAGATACATAATGGGAGGGAGATGGAGATGGAGGACTAGGAGATACATAATGAGAGAGGGAGGGGGAGGGAGATGGAGGACTAGAAGATACATAATGGGAGGGAGATGGAGATGGAGGACTAGGAGATACATAATGAGAGGGAGGGAGGGAGGGAGGGAGAGAGAGACAGAGAGAGAGACAGATGGAAGGTGGAAGATGGAGGGAGAGAGATAGAGATGGAGGGAGGGAGGGTTCTAGTTCCGACAATGCAGTAATAACCAACGTGTAATCTAGCTAACAATTCCAAAACTACTACCTTATACACACAAGTGTGAAGGGATAAAGAATATGTACATAAAGATATATGAATGAGTGATGGTACAGAGCGGCATAGGAAAGATGCAGTAGATGGTATCGAGTACAGTATATACATATGAGATGAGTATGTAAACAAAGTGGCATTGTTTAAAGTGGCTAGTGATACATGTATTACATAAAGATGCAGTAGATGATCTAGAGTACAGTATATACGTATACATATGAGATAAATAATGTAGGGTATGTAAACATTATATTAAGTAGCATTGTTTAACGTGGCTCGTGATGTATTTTACATCAATTCTCATCAATTCCCATTATTAAAGTGGCTGGAGTTGAGTCAGTGTGTTGGCAGCAGCCACTCAATGTTAGTGGTGGCTGTTTAACAGTCTGATGGCCTTGAGATAGAAGCTGTTTTTCAGTCTCTCAGTCCCAGCTTTGATGCACCTGTACTGACCTCGCCTTCTGGATGATAGCGGGGTGAACAGGCAGTGGCTCGGGTGGTTGTTGTCCTTGATGATCTTTATGGCGTTCCTGTGACACCGGGTGGTGTAGGTGTCCTGGAGGGCAGGTAGTTTGCCCCCGGTGATGCATTGTGCAGAGCTCACTACCCTCTGGAGAGCCTTGCAGTTGTGGGCGGAGCAGTTGCCGTACCAGGCGGTGATACAGCCTGACAGGATGCTCTCGATTGTGCATCTGTAGAAGTCTGTGAGTGCTTTTGGTGACAAGCCAAATTTCTTCAGCCTCCTGAGGTTGTTTGAGATGTGAGGTTACTTTCCTGACACCACACTATGAGGGCCCTCACCTCCTCCCTGTAGGCCGTCTCGTCGTTATTGGTAATCAAGCCTTCCACTGTTGTGTCGTCCGCAAACTTGGTGATTGAGTTGGAGGCGTGCATGGCCAGTCGTGGGTGAACAGGGAGTACAGGAGAGGGCTCAGAACGCACCCCTGTGGCCCAGTGTTGAGGATCAGCATGGTGGAGATGTTGTTTACCTACCTTCACCACCTGGGAGCGGCCCGTCAGGAAGTCCTGTACCCAGTTGCAGGGCGAGACCCAGGGTCTCGAGCTTGATGATGAGTTTGGAGGGTACTATGGTGTTAAATGCTGAGCTGTAGTCGATGAGCAGCATTCTCACATAGGTGTTCCTCTTGTCCAGATGGGTTAGGGCAGTGTGCAGTGTGGTTGAGATTGCATCGTCTGTGGACCTATTTGGGCGGTAAGCAAATTGGAGTGGGTCTAGGGTGTCAGGTAGGGTGGAGGTGATATGGCCCTTGACTAGTCTCTCAAAGCACTTCATGATGACGGAAGTGAGTGCTACGGGGCGGTAGTCGTTTAGCTCAGTTACCTTAGCTTTCTTGGCAACAGGAACAATGGTGGCCCTCTTGAAGCATGTGGGAACAGCAGACTGGGATAAGGTTTGATTGAATATGTCCGTAAACACACCAGCCAGCTGGTCTGCGCATGCTCTGAGTGCGCGGCTGGGGATGCCGTCTGGGCCTGCAGCCTTGCGAGGGTTAACACGTTTAAATGTTTTACTCACCTCGGCTGCAGTGAAGGAGAGTCTGCATGTTTTGGTTGCGGGCCGTGTCAGTGGCACTGTATTGTCCTCAAAGCGGGCAAAAGAGTTATTTAGTCTGCCTGGGAGCAAGGCATCCTGGTCCGTGACTGGGCTGGTTTTCTTTTTGTAATCCGTGATTGACTGTAGACCCTGCCACATACGTCTTGTGTCTGTTGAATTGCGATTCTACTTTGTCTCTATACTGACGCTTAGCTTGTTTGATTGCCTTGCGGAGGGAATAGTTACACTGTTTGTATTCGGTCATGTTTCCGGTCACCTTGCCCTGATTAACAGCAGTGGTTCGCGCTTTCAGTTTCACACGAATGCTGCCATCAATCCACGGTTTCTGGTTTGGGAATGTTTTAATCGTTGCTATTGGAACGACATCTTCAACGCACGTTCTAATGAACTCGCTCACCGAATCAGCGTATTCGTCAATGTTGTTGTTTGACGCAATATGAAACATATCCCAGTCCACGTGATGGAAGCAGTCTTGGAGCGTGGAATCAGATTGGTCGGACCAGCGTTGAACAGACCTCAACGTGGGAGCTTCTTGTTTTAGCTTCTGTCTGTAGGCAGGGAGCAACAAAATGGAGTCGTGGTCAGCTTTTCCGAAAGGAGGGCGGGGGAGGGCCTTATATGCATCGCAGAAGTTAGAATAGCAATGATCCAAGGTTTTACCAGCCCTGTTGGCGCAATCGATATGCTGATACAATTTAGGGAGTCTTGTTTTCAGATTAGCCTTGTTAAAATCCCCAGCTACAATGAATGCAGCCTCAGGATGTGTGGATTCCAGTTTGCAAAGAGTCAAATAAAGTTCGTTCAGAGCCATCGATGTGTCTGCTTGGGGGGGGGGAATATATACGGCTGTGATTATAATCGAAGAGAATTCCCTTGGTCGATAATGCGGTCGACATTTGATTGTGAGGAATTCTAAATCAGGTGAACAGAAGGACTTGAGTTCCTGTATGTTGTTATGATCACACCACGTATCGTTAACCATAAAGCATACGCCCCCGCCCCTCTTCTTACCAGAAAGATGTTTGTTTCTGTCGGCGCGATGCGTGGAGAAACCAGCTGGCTGCACCGACTCCGATACCGTCTCTCGAGTGAGCCATGTTTCCATGAAGCAAAGAATGTTACAGTCCCTGATGTCCCTCTGGAATGCTGCCCTTGCTCGGATTTCATCAACTTTGTTGTCAAGAGACTGGACATTGGCGAGTAGTGTGCTCGGGAGTGGCGCGCCATGTGCCTGTCTCCGGAGCCTGACCAGAAGACCGCTTCGTTTGCCTCTTTTACGACGTCATTGTTTTGGGTCGCAGGCTGGGATCCATTCCGTTGTCCTGGGTGGAAGGCAGAACACAGGATCCGCTCCGGGAAAGTCATATCCTTGGTCATACTGATGGTGAGTTGACGCTGCTCTTAAATTTAGTAGTTCTTCTCGATGACCCGGGGTACCAATGTAAGAAATAATAAGTAAAAAAAAAAAAATGCATAGTTTCCTAGGGACGGGAAGCGAGGCGGCCATCTCTGTCGGCGCCGGAAGTAGATATAAATATATATGAAAAGCAAAACATGTCTATTTTCCTTCTGGACAAACCCCCCTCTTACTCTGCAGTGGTAGGACTGATTCATTTTGCCCCTCACTGTTAGCCCCTCACAGGCCGTGTGTACGTGTGTGTGCCTGTGTGTGTCTGCCATCCTAATGGCTAGTGTTTATGGTGAGAGTGGAGGAAGTGATGGTTTAGGGAGGGAACCCTTATGGAGCTGTTTTAATTAAGGTGGAGACGACACCTCTTCTCCCTTTTCTCTCCTGCTCATCTTTCACCTGGGAGACACAGGGGAACTATGACACCGGCCCTGCTGGCATGCCTCTGATTAAAGCAGGGCCTCATTTACCACGGCCCGCTGTCAACAAAACACCACTAATGGCATTAAGCCCAGGCCTGGGGGCCAACCGGGGCCACGGGACCAAACCTAGGGGACAATACCCACAGAGGCTCAAATGAGAGAAAACAAATTTAGCCTAATCTCTGATACGAGAGCCTAATCTCCCACTGATATTATCTGGTAGGAGGACTCATGTGTTTTGTTACGTTACAGGGAGCATGGCCTATGTGTGTGTGTGTGTGTGTGTGTGTGTGTGTGTGTGTGTGTGTGTGTGTGTGTGTGTGTGTGTGTGTGTGTGTGTGTGTGTGTGTGTGTGTGTGTGTGTGTGTGTGTGTGTGTGTGAAGGGGCTGAGGGAGAAGCCAGATAAAGGCTTTTTTTCTCTGGGGCCTGGCATTTTGTGGTGAGGTTAGTTGGTTTGTCTATGATGCCTTTTCTGAAGGTGATTTAGGCTGCTTTGTGGTAGGTGTATGTTTTCTGGACAGTCTACCTTTCTTCTCAGAAACCTGTCACTGACCCCTCTCTGTCAGATCAGACCTCTTTCCTGTTCTGTCACCACCTGAGGGGTACTGGGCATGAGCCTTGTTCAACCCGGTCTCTCCGTTCCCCATTCTAACTATGACCTCATACATGTCCCCTACTCTTCATCCATCACTTCCTCTATAGTGGCTGGGAATCGGACATTCTACAAATAGCTGCGTTAACCCTTTGAAGGTTAGGAGAACAAAGCCTTTGTGTCCTTAAACACTTAGAGAACACTCAGAGCTGGAATCCTGACCATGAGGGTTGTGTCAGCCAGTCTGTTAACACCACAGCTCCTCTTGTCCATGTCACTACCGTGTGGTAGTCTGCCCGGGCACGCGCGCACACACACACACACACGCACGCACGCACGCACGCACGCACGCACGCACGCACGCACGCACGCACGCACGCACGCACGCACGCACGCACGCACACACACACACACACACACACACACACACACACACACACACACACACACACACACACACACACACACACACACACACACACACACACACACACACACACACACACACACACACACACACACACACACACACACACACAGGGCTATGATCGCTCCGCAACCCTACCAACCATCGGCTGAAATAACTCTATTGGCAATAACTCCCTCTCCTGCTGGCCACTGCTCCACCACAGCTCCCTCTACACATTTTGACACGTTACATATTTAACATGAGCAGTAGGGTAGTATAAAGTTTAATGCTAAAGCGAGGTCACTTCTCTTTGGTGCTCAATGTGCTTTTTACAGTCTTCTTATTAGTCGGCCCAGCGAGGAAAACTGCAGTCTTTTATTGATTTATGTCAATAGCCATTAGGTTGGCATTACCTTTTCCTCTGTTTAATAGCGACATGCATCAGGCTGGAGGCTGCCTTACAAGACCCAGGGATAATAATGTGATGATTAATTAGCAAAGTTAGTTTCTTGTAAAGTGACAGATCTTCTTTAAGCGGGGCTGTAAACTTTTATTAGAGCATACAGCTGACCTCAAATTGGAAATTTGTGTTGGAAGCAGCCTGTCTCTCTCACCATTACTGCTTCTGCCTGTTGTTCATTTTATATCTGTCTATAAAAAACAGTGGGAGGGAGGGGCTACGGGAGGGCAGGGTAGGGGGCAGGTTCTACACGCGACAACACTCTCCCACTCCGCCCCACTGTCTCCCCCCTCTGGCACAGTCGATGAGGGGCTCCCTAAAGTTGACCCACGATGTGGAGCCATCAACCCACCATGGTCATCATCTTAGAGACACATTAAATATGTTCTAATCAATACATTTCCACCCAATGATTTCATCCAGAAATACATTAGGAGGTTCTTGTACTACACTTGAGTTTCAAGAGTCCTTTTTTTATGCACACATACATTTCCAAGCAATTATCTTGATGAAAACATCCACTCCTTGATGCTAAAGTAGCCATGGGGATGTCAGAGGTAGCCCGTAGTGGTGGAGTAACATCAGTGTTAGCTGTGCTAGGCTATGGCGCTAACACTATGCTAAAACACTAGTGCTAACATAGGCTATGCTAGCTCCACTCTGTATGGTTGGACCTCTGCCTCTCCCTGACACCACTAGTACTCCACTCTCCACTGCAGGGGTGGCCCTCTCCCTGGGCCTTCCCAGTGTTTATAGAGAAGCCAGTGTAATGTGAAGAGGCAGAGGAGGAAGGGCACACTGTGGCTCCGTTGATTACCGCCCTGGGGAGCCCTAACCGTGGAACCACTTAAAAGATAATACCCAAATTATGTTTTCAAACTCCTGGCCGCCTAGTTGGCCGAGTTGAAACAAAATCACTGATGTAAAGGAAATGGGACTTGAATGGCAATGTTTACAGTCGTTGGATGTTCACACATAAGAAGCAAATTCCAACATAAACATCCACTTAGTGCATGTAAATCTGAATGCTATTAATAAAGCCCTTTTATCTTCTCCTCTGGAGTGTGGCCCCTGAGGCCGCTAGGGGTAATCTGGCCCTCACTCACAAGCTGACTAACTCTCTCTCTCTCTTCTCTCATGCTATCCATTCTCTTTCACACGTTCTCTCTCTCTCTCTCTCTTCTCTCATGCTATCCATTTTTCTTTCAAACTTTTTTTCTCTCTCTCTATCCCTCTCTCGCTCTCCTCTGTGTGTCATTCTGGCAAAGCCTAGGCCTCTGGGCCACGGATTCCTATTCCCAAATATCCCATTTGCACTCTGAGGCCTCTTGTAAAGTACTGGGAGCTCATTCTAGCCCTCCTTTTTACCCTTCCATTCCCCAGACTGTTGTACACACCACATAGATGTTTGGCCCTAGTAAAACCTGTGATGTCCCCATGGTTGGAGAGGGTTTCACTGCTGCTTTCCTTGGCTCTCTGCAGGCTCTCTCCATCTCTGTCCCCTTCTCTCATGCAGAGGACTGCGATGTTCCTATGGTTCTCACTTACATATTGTTGCTCTACTGATAGATCAGTTCTGACAGAGTGAAGGCCTGTGTCTTTCTCATGCAGCCCCATCTTCTCAGGGATTGTTTTTCTTATTCCTGTGGACAGAAAGTTGTTTCTGCTGTCTCCGCTCTCTGCGTGTCCACGACAGGAGTGCTTCCTGCAGTGTGCGTGTCTGTGTGTCTGTGTGTGCAGCCTGGTCACTCAGCAGCGTGTGTGTATGCGTGCGTGGATGCGTGTGTGTGTTTGTGTGTATCCGTGTGTATGCTTACGGATG